>NC_056747.1:271048532-271063532 GCF_019279795.1 Protopterus annectens | reverse complement strand
AGCTTTATAATTGCAGTTGTATGTTTTAAACAGGATGCATGGCAGCAAGCCAACAGTATGACATTTTCAAAATGTATATACAATCTGTGTGAAATCTCCAAATTTCTTTTGGGCACTGCGCAGTAGTTTAATGGTAAACTCCCAAAAAGAACTAGTAAACTGGTAAACCACAGGCAAACAAACAAAGTGCGAGCACGTAGCAATCCCTCTCAACATATTCCGGTTAAAATTTGGTAAAACGGCTTAAATCAAAAGCATCTGCTGAGAATAAATATGAATAATCCTTTTATTTGCACCACAGAGAATTTTGTCCCGCTAAAAAACGGAACTTCTTCAGATAAAACATTTTATAAAAACAAAACCATTTAAAAAGGCATTAAACCAATAAAATCGTATAATGAGACCCACCTTCACATTATAACCAATAAGGTTAATGTTATAATCGAATAACACAGGCTAGAGACAAGCATGCTCCCTCCTGTGCACATCTATGAGTGTTTAACATTAAACCAATAAGATTGCATACTGAAGCTCGATAACCAATAGCCTTCATATTATATCTCAGTCACAATGGTTAACAACAGACATACCCCTTCCTATACGTGTCCGTAACTTACCATCATTTCTTTATACTGTTCATGATGTTTTATTAACAGCACAGGAGGGGGCATGCTTGTCTCTCCTTCTGTCAAGACCAAATTACATTCTTATATCATATGAGAAAGTTCTGACCACTTCCAGTTGTGCTTTCAGCTGCACATGTGTTGCACTGTGCAATTTTAAATCATCCACAAAAAAAGGCAAGAAGTCTTTATACTTTGTTGTTTTCTGGGAGCCAAATTGTAACTGTGATCTAATCTGTTAATTAGACAGCTTAATGTTTTAAGGGCAAGACAAAAGAGCAATGGTGACAAAGTCACCCCTGGAATATCCCCATATTAATTATTATTCCTGGGATGATGATTTATCGTTTATCATAGCTTAGCTGCAAAGTGGTTTGCCACTGTTTCATGGTTACTGTAATATAATTGATCAATGTCAGCTTTATCTTACATGTCTGTAAGTACTCCTTTATCCATGAATTTGGGATGCTGTCAAATGCTTTTTTGTAATCTCTACATGCCATACTTAGTCTTCCTCTTTTTACAATTCTCATTTATGACTTTATTTAAAACAAATGATCCTTTGTTCCATTTGACTTTCTTTTGTTATCCTTTTGTTCTACTGCCATGATTGAGTTTTCTTCTAAATGACTACAAACTCTGTTGGCATCAGTTCCAGTGTATAGTTTATACATTGTCATGAGGCAACTTATTGGTCTATAGTTTTTAGGATTGCTTACAGGTTCACTCTTAAGGACAAGTAGCATTTTTCCTTTTGTTAATCAGGTTGGCATCTGTTTGGGATGTGCACATAAGTAGTTCTTACTCAGGGCTAAATCTTCGTGTAAAGATATTGATAGTTTTAGGCAGAATTTAGGTACTGCATCTGGTCCTAGGGTTTTCCATTTAAGGCTTATGTTGATTTTGTTTCAATTTCTCTGGCTGTTACTTCATTTCATTTCATATCCTGTATATTTGAACTTCTTATTGGTTATTTTACTTCTTTTATATATTCAGCATATTTTTTTATGTTCCATAGGATCTTCTTATATATTTCTCCAAAATGTGTTTGTTTCTTCTTTTTGCTGGTATCTCTATTCCTTTTGCTTAGTTTCCAAATTCTCTATAAAACTTTTTGGGTCATAGTGAATTGCTAAGTTTGTACTTTCCCTTCGTATTTATCTACATATCTTCTAAGTTCTTCTGCCTTTGCTGCTATCTTTAGTTTATTATTTGCAGTAGCGTAGAATAGATCCTGATCTGTTCTAATACTGTGTGTTGCTTTTATCTCGTTGATCTTTGTAAGTATTTTGGTTGATCTGTTCCCTCTTCTCTATTCCTCTAACAATGAACTTCTTGTCTTAATCGCTTTATAGTTTTCTCTATCTGATGCTTCCATGATGGAATTTGATTTCTTCCCTTTCTTTCCCTTATCGGCCTATATTTTTGTGAGAAGACTTTATCTGTTATTAATTTAGCCGCGCAGTAATATATCTTATATACTTCTGTTTTGCCACATGAAGTTTTATTAACAGTCTTGATTACTGTTTTCATTTGTTTTATCAGACTTTGAACATGTGGGGTCTTATTGACGTTCTGTAATCTATTTCTTTCTTCGGTCTTAATATGTCTATCCATCTCTATTAAATCAAGCACTCTTCACTTAGATCATTTTCTTCTAAAATGTGGGCACATTCTTTGTCCTCCATTTCCTGTGGGCATTCTACAGAAAGTTACAGAACATTGTCTTCTGGCATATTTTCTTCAGTTGCATCCTGCGTCATCCATTGCTGTTTCATATGGGAACTCACTGCCCTATCACAAAACAACATTGCTTTTGTCAGAGTTGCCACCATTTCCTGTTCCTTTCCTTGCTGTGCAACTCCAACTGAACTTTTGTACTTGATTCCTACTGAAGGCTCCAGAGTATCTTGATGTGGCAGCTGATCAGATGCTTCCTGTTCCACCTGTTCTTCTTTAATTTGTGGACTCAGTGTTCTGTCATCCTGTGACGTTACCAGAGCTGGATTTTCTTCACTAAACCCTTCACTTCATAGGTAATCCATAACTTCAGTTTCTATTTCTTTAACTTCTGCAATACTAACTCTATTTTCTACTTCCCTCTTTGTTTTCTTATTTCTTTGTACTGTAAAAGTTTTCAAATCCAGATGCCTTTTCCTGTATTTCTCTTCAAATATCTTTAGCTTTTTTAATGATTAGTTTTGCTTTCTCCTTTGCATAAATATTGCACCTTATTGAATGCCTTTTTCTTTCCCTTGTCTGTATTTCTTTTTCAGATGTCTCCTGCTCCACCTGTTTCTCCTTATTTTGGGGACTCATTATTCCATCATGCTGCGATTTGACCTGTGTTAAACTTTCTACATTAAATCCTTCACTTCACAGGTATTCCATAACTTCGGCTTCTATTTGTTTACCTTCTACTTTACTAATCTTCTGTTCTACATTCCCCTTTGTGATTTTAATTTTTGCATTGCGAAATTTTCCATTTCTGGTTCCCTTTGTCTGTATTTATCATCAGAAATCTATGGAGTTGCTTTTTTATATTGTTTAGTTTTGGCTTTCTCCTTTGCCTAAATTTAACACCTTATCAGAGCTCTCTTTCTTTCCCATGTGCATATTGCTTTTATACCATTCAAAAATCTCTAGATGTTGTTGTTTATATTTTTACTCTTTCTCAATTGCTTCTTTTTCCAAACAACTCAAGGCTTGCCGGTCTGTATAATATTTTTCATGAACCTATTGTATTAATGAATACAAATTTTCATTTGAAGCTTTTGATAGTTTTTCTTGTGCAAGTATTTTTCTTTCCTCCAATTTCTGTTATAATCTTTTTGAATATCTTCTAGCTGGAAATTCTGGGTTTCTTGCATTATAGTAACAATACATTTTTTTTTCTTATCGTCATTAGTCCACTCTGTCATCTTTATGGCTTTTTTCTGGCCGTCAGTTTTTGTGGACTAATATTTCCTTCTACAACAGTGGGGTCATCCTTCTCCTGGGCCTGGCTTAGCCCCATTGTAGGAATGTTTTTGTATCTTGAGGATTCTACACTGTCATTTTTTTCCAGTCCTGACATCAGTGCACCTACCAGCATTAGGCACTTTTTTATCTTGGCACTTGTATACCCAGCTGTCTTTTTATTTATTTTTTTAACCTACTTCTGTCCATGATATATGCTATATAAAACACAGTCTATATATAACAGCATTGTCTTGGTGAAATTTTATGAAAACAGGGTCTACCCCATGAAGGTACTCACCAACGTTTGAGGATGAATTAAATTCCAGCAATACTAATCTCCTTTGCTTGCTGATTTTACCATCTCTCCATCTGGCCCCCTTGTCTTACTGAGACTACCCTGAGTATGAAAGCTTTTTTTTTTTTTTGCACTGTGTGAAAGAAGCCATACTGCTGTGAACTCTTTCATGCATGAATGGAATTATACCACATAAAATGTATGGGAGTAAACACTTTTTCAGATGTTGCAGAAAATGCTTAGTGCTATCGAATGTTATCCTTTGAATGCATTTCAGAAGAATAGACCAGATATTTTGGAGTTAAAATTTAATCATTTTTGCATTTTGATTCTGTTTATTTGCATTTGCTAACTGATTTAACTGGGTAAGTGGACTTGTGTAGAGACAAAACTTTACAACTTATGTAATTTACAGTATTGCCTTAAAGCAGCATTGTCAAATTGTGTACACAAGACAAATGCAACTTTGTAACAGATTATACAAGAAATAGATAAACAATACAGCATATATGATTTTACATGGTTTACAGCAGAAGTAATATTAATGGTGTGTGTGTATGTATATGTATGTATATATATATATATATATATATATATATATATATATATATATATATATATATTCACTTCAGAATATAGAATCCCAAAATCTTGAAACCCAAAATATCGAGACCAAAATCTTGAAAGTTCAAAACACTGAAAACTCAAAACACTGAATCTTATAATATCGAAAACACACAAGATACCAACACTGACAATATCCCAGCACAAGTACATACAGAAACATATTACCCTTCAACAATAAGCAGGGGGGCAAGCCCACCTGCATGCCCCATGTTGTGTGCTGCGCCCCCCTCAAACCCCCTGCTACTTGCATATATCAACTCCGAGATTGCACTTAAGTGCAATCTCAGAGTTGATATATTTAAGTAGCAGGGGGTGTGGGGGGCTCAGGGTGGCTTGCCCCCTGCTTACACTTTGAGAAAAGTCATAAGGTTTGTCTTTGAATTATTTCTGTATGTACTTGTGCTGGAATATAGTCAGTATTGGTAACTTGTGTGTTTTTAGTATTATGAGATTCAGTGTTTTGAGTTTTCAGAGTTTTGAACTTTCAAGATTTTGGTCTTGATATTTTGGGTGTCAAGATTTTGGGATTCTATATTTTGAAGTGATTTTCAAGATTTTGGGATTCTATATTCTGAAGTGAATATATATATATATATATATATATATATATATATATATATATATATATGTTGTGTCTTTCGGCTTTTCCCGGTTAGGGGTCTATTTTGTTTCCTATAGGGAAAAAGAAGTAATGCAAATGGTTAAAATGGTTAAGACATTTGGATAATGCAATAATACGTATTGTAACTTTTGGAAAAAATGTGGTTTTGAAAAATAAACAGCATGCGTATTAGTATTAAGAAGTCTTAACAGCTGACTGTTAGTTTTCTGCAATTTTAAGACAGACAGTATAAATTAGTATACCTATTAGAATTATGCAAAGTTAACTTAACAGCTAACCATTGTTAGTATAGCAACTGATACAAAACACAAAGCTTGGTGAATATGAGAAATAATGATGTTCCCTTAACCTAGTTTGTCTAGGTTATTATATATTTTCAAATATACATATTGCTACAGTGCTACATACAGAATGATTTAGCATGTACAGGATGTTTCAGTGTGAATACTTGAACCTGATGTCATGCTGTCCATGTTAGACATAGTATTATGGCTAATGCAAAATGGTTGCCATCTGTCCCCGAAACATTCACACTTTGCTTCCTTAGTTAAGTGGGGCTATGAGTATTTCCTCAATATATAGATTATTCATTGTTTGCTTTTTTTACTAAGGCTTATTCTGTGTAGGACAATGTCAACTTAGGTCTGACCAGCTGTAATTCCATCATGCCTTCTCAGTTCATAGTTTCTGCTATGTATTATGCAAATGTTTCTTGGAAGGGCAGTAATTGTCATTCAGTATTTTGAAAATTGGGTGACAGTAAGAGGCTGTTCACTTGGGTTCCTGTTAGGGCTGCCTTCTGTGTGGTGTCTACATGTCCTTTTTGTGTTCATGTGTTTTTTTCTGGGTACTTCTGTTTTCTCCCACATTCCAAAGACATGTGGTAGGCAATTGTATGTATATGTGCCTGCATGTGTGATATGGCAAAAAATCCTGGCAGTCTTATTTCTGTTCCCACCACCTAGTAAACTCTGAATGGTGGCAGCTTTTCATTTGGTTGCTATAATAGCTCGCTGTAACGCATAACCATGGATGGATGGAATTTTGAAGGTTAATATATTAAGAAGAAGACCGCTCTGGATGTGATTGGTGATCAGTCAGGCTTTTTTATGGGTTGGAATAGAGGATTTTTTAAAGATATCATGTAACCTACCCTTCAAAAACTGGTCTCAAAAAAACATTTTTTTCAGAAACCATTGAGACCTTAGAACTATCATTTTTCTTTAACATAATTCATTAATTCATGGTGCATTTATAACATTTCTGTTTTATTAAATCTCACATAAAAGTATTTATTCCATTTTGATAACCATGGGAATTAACTGGTGCAAGGACCCTTTTTCACCATTTCCCTGGCCAGAAGGTATACACAAAAGCATGCAAAGTAAGAATTTACAACTATCCGAAGTACAGAGAAATATGGTATAGTACAGAAATATTACTGTATACAACTATACTAATATAGTACGTTAATATTATAGTGCAGTTATTAAGATTTCAAATTTTTTATAAGTTAACATTTACACAGGGATATCTATTTTCAGAGGCCATTTTACACAGTCCAGAAAAGATCTGTTTTCCTACCATCAGTGTAAACTACTTATCAACCTTTTACTAGAAATAATTCCCATGATAATTTTCTTCTTTTCTGCACCAAATATTTTATTGAAAGAACATCCAAATAGGAAGTAGTTCAAGTAGTTAGATGAGTGCTTTCACCTGATTTAAACTGGGTTTCCTCAGATCAACAGAATTTTCTGATTGGTTCATTTATCTGCTTTTTATATTGTTTAGCCAGTGGGCGGTGCAAGGGAGGGAACACATCATGGCTTGCCAATTGGTAGAAGGAGTAGAAGACACTATTGGTTTTGTGGAATACACCCTTCTTTTGCATGATTAATGATACTGGATTAAAGTGGTGCAACAACCAAGTCAGGCAGTGTACTTAACCTGCAGTACCTTTCCTGATCACACAGAAACAGTTTACCATTAGTTTGTAATCACATTTGTAAGACTTTAAACAAAAAAGCCTACTGTCAGTAGTTCAGTGTTTTTTACAGTAAAGGAACATCATTCAAGAGTATTCAGATATCATTATAACCATTAATAAAGCATTGCTAGCTTGTTTTCCTTTTACAGATGAGGTTTGGTAACAAACCAATTTGTCCAGGGACATCTTCAGAAAGGGGTTAGACAAATATATTAATTGGAATTAAGAAGGTAGGGGAGATGGAAGGGTTAAATGAGAATGAAGGATGATTGGGAGGAAATGAGGTAAGGGTAGGAAGGGGTTAAGGGATTTATGCAACTGTAACTGGGTAAGGAGTCACATTTGGTGTGAACTTGCTACCCTTTCATGTTAGCTTTTTGTGCAGGTGTAAGAAAGGCTTTTGCTCTTCAGCATCATCAGATTAGTACTAGAGGATGGTATTCATATCATTTTTCACTGAGTCATAGGGCCAGATTCCAGAAGAGTTGCTCGCAGTTTTTGGGTCAAATTCCATAAGAGTTGCTCTCCGTTTAAGTCTGTACAGATTACAAAAGACTTGCTCTCAGTGTAAGTGAGTTAGTTTGGTATAAGGCCTATCTATGAACAGGCTAACACTGGGGGCTAGACTCCAAACACTTTCTCTCGGCCTGCTCTCAGTGTAAGTTGCCACTTACACTGAGAGGAAGTATTTTGGAATCTGGCCAGTGGAAAAGAATAATAAAAGACAGCATGTTTATAAACAAACTATCAGACTGGAAAGAGAATACCAGAAATAGAGCATGGAATGAGGAACAACTAAAATTAAGAACTGGGCACACAGTGCATAAACTGAGATAACTGTAGAGTAAGAAATGAAAAAATATAAATAAGTAAAACGTAAAAGCAGACAAAGTTAACTTTAGTGTTACAAAGCTAAACACACATAGATGGGTTAACAAACATCTATTAATGTTAAAATAAAAATAACATCAGCAGTGGAAATAATAAATAAGTAAGAGTAGTTTTGTATAGATGAGCTTGCTAATGTTTTAAGAGTTTACTGAAAAAAGTAATGGGCGGTAGGAGGAAACGAAATAATTCAGAGAACTGAATTACCAAGAAAGTATATTTAAGTGATACTCGTGAGGGCAGGGTAATGTTAATTCAAAAACTCTGTAGATAGCCCAATTACAGAACAAAACAGTTCCGCTTAATCTTTGTTTCAGTCCATAAAGGTTCCTGTAGTCCAGTTCTTTGGTTAGTAAACATTTTCCTGTTTTTGTAGCTGTGGTGTACTTTTGATTGACCATATTTTAAGTCCAGAAGATCTATGAGCTTGAAATCTTACTTGCCACTCTAACTCCTCATTTTCCAGTAGGGAGTTTGTCTCTTTGTAGTGGGTAATTAGTGATTCTTTCAACCATATAGAATAAATACTTGACATAATTGCATTCCTGTGAATGTTTTGCAGGTGGGTTGTGCATATCTTTGAACTTAAGGGTCAACAGGTGTTGCATGATTCTTTTCTTCAGTTGTTTTTAATTTTTCCAGTGTATAACACTTTACATTTGCTGCAGTTTGTCCTGTAGGATATGAAATCTCTGTGACAGTCTTTCTTTAATTGCTTATGAAGTTATTTTTTTATATTGGGGTAGCGAAAATGAATATAAAAATGCAGAATTTAGTCTCTTCACTCATAGGGGAATGTAACCGTAGAGCGGTATTGGTGGTTGACTATTGCTCTCACCAAAGTTTCTAATGATTTTTGCTTTTCTAAAGACAAAGGTTTGACCTGTGACCTAGTTCTTTGGGATGGAGCAGTTGTATGAAGCCCACTATGATGAATTTCCTGCTCCAGGTAATGAACATACACCTACAGGGAATGGAAGTACAATATGATCAAATCACAAGGAGTGAAAACAGCCAGAGTTTTAAGTGAACTAGATGATGTTGTCAATCTCGCCTTCATTCTTGCTGGATGGGTTCAGAGCCAATCCTCGGCTCCGACTCGGCACTTGCTTTAGCTTGAGAACTCCTTTTACCAGCTCGAGGCAACCCTATATCCCATGATGCAAGGCGGAACTACCTCAGATCTCATTTGCCGCTTAGCGAAAGAGGTCTCCTTTGCCAGCTGAGGTAAGTGATTTTCTTGTTAAAATCAGAAAAGCTTAGTTAGGGTTTTATTTTCCCCTTGTATTCATAGTATAGTCTGTAGTGAATTACAGCCCACCCTATTCCCTTGTTTTCAAACTTTATAACCTTTTTATAACCTTTAGTGTAAAGTTTTAGTTAGGCCTAAAACCCCTTTGGTTAATCCCTTCCTGTGTGTTGTGTGTAGGGATTAATTTTGTGTGTTTGTTGGGGTTTGTGTGTGTTACTTCCTCCTAGGATATGTCTAGGGAAGGCAAGGTCTCAGGCTTGAGAAGTGTGACTCGTGCTGTCAGAAAATGTCTCTGACAGACGGTCACACTTCTTGTGTTTATTGCCTGGGGCCTTTGCACCTGCAGGACTCCTGTGCTTTGTGTCACTCTTTTAGCCAGAGAGTCCTGCAGGAAAGGAGGAATAAGCTTATCCTCCGTGGCTTACTTAAGCCAGAAGGTTCTCCCTCTAAAGCAGGGTCTGAAACCTTCTAAGCCACCGAAGGCTCAGGCTTCAGTATCCAAGCCTCCTCCGGTGGCTCCGGCTGGAACCGATGTATCTACCATAAAAGTAGTGGGTTCGGCACCGGCTGGTTCCGATACCTTGTCTACTGTGGCCTTGTCGGCTCCGGCTGGAGCCGACACCTTATCCAGCATCGGGGCCGAGAAACCTTCGGCTCCATCTGGAGTTCAGGGGACTTCGGCTCCGATGGCTTCGTCCCGAAAGAGATCTCGGTCCCCTTCGTTACTGAGTATCCACTCGGCTCTGGGGTCTCCTCTTTTGTCGGAGCGGAGCCATCGGAGCCGATCTTCGAGATCTTCCAGGCTGTCTGACCACGATTTGGAGAGGGTGGTAAGCAGGCTGTTGAAGTCTCAGGCACTGGCCCAAATGCTCCATAGCTCGTCTCAGCAGACTTCGGCTATAGCCTAACCCCTTGAACTTCCTCCTCCGACTCCACACCAGAGTTCGGAGCCGGAGCTTCTTGGGACAGCGACTGTTTCGGTGCAGGAGCCGATACATCCTTCGGCTCCGTCGTCCTCGGCTCCGATCTCCTCCTTGAGGCCTTCCTTGGAGGGATCCGGTCATCGAGTTTCCATTGTCGGCTCCGAGGGGGCTAGTGGCATCGGACCCTTGTCCGACCCCGCTCTCCCTCTCGGGGCTTCGGCTTTGGTAAGCTCGGCGCCGACATCGGCCTCGGAGCCTTCCCTCTCATTGGAGCCGGGAATTCCTGTTTCCTCGGGCGGGGATATTCCGGCCTCCCGGGAGGAGCCTTTGAGGTGATGAGGAGTGTCCTGGCCTCTGAGCCTGGTCAACGGTCCATCCCTCTAGTTCCTCCCTCATCAGTGCCTGCAGACGCCTCTTGCCAGCCTCTTGCTCTCAGGCCCAGGGATCCATCGCCCCAGGTTTCCCCATTGGGAATTTCCTCCTCTTTCCCGGGTTCTCCTGATCCTGCAGGGAACCCCCTCGGAAGAGGGCGTGTAAGAGGAAACACACAGACTCCCTGAGTCTACTACATCTGATACCGACTTAGATGAGTCGGAGGGTTCCCCAAGGTCCCCTCTGAGGATGTCTCCTTTTCAGACATCCTTGAGCTCCTCAAACAGAGGGGGATTTGGCCCTCCATTGACCCCTCCGAGGATGAGTCGGTATACCTGGAGGCTTTTGGATCCCGACCCTCCACCTCCTGGGTGTCTCCGCCTTTCGACCCACTTATGCAGGTAGTGGCTCGAAAAGCGTGGGCGGCTCCAGATTCTGTGGAACCTGTCCCCAGGAGACCATCCAAATTCATCACGGCCCCTTCGGACAAACAGTTCCTTTCCAAGGGTGTCTCTGTGGATGCTATGGTGGTGGCGGCGGCCACTAAGAAGGAACTGACGGATCCTTCAGTACCTGTCCATCCTCCTAACAAGGATTCTAGGACCATGGACAGGTATGGAAAGTGGATGTTTTCTTCAGCGACCTTTGCCATGCGTTCGCTGAATTATCTTTGTCACTTCACCAGGCTTCAACGAGATATTCTCAAGGAACTGGGTGAAGTAGTCCAGGATCCTTCTGCTGCTGGGGCTCAAGAAAAGATTGCCTCGCAGCTTGCAATCCTGAATTCCATATCTAACTCCTCCATGCGGCTCATATCCTATGCGGCCGATGGAGCGAGCAGGGCCGCAGGCACAGGAGTTGTTCTTAGACGCCAAGCCTGGCTGCGGCTTTGTAATTTTGCGGACCCCTTTAAGGCGTCCTTCACTAATACCCCCTTTGATGGTTCGGCTTTGTTCGGACCTCAGGTGAAGGATACCTTGACCAGGTGTGAGCAGGACGGTAAAACTCTTTCTGCCGTTGGAGTCCAATTTTCCACTCCTTCTAGACCATATCCCAAGGGTCAGAAAGGGGGGAAGATGTGGTTCCGTAAAGCCCAAGGAGCTACACGGACGCGTGATCAGTTTACCCCAGAGGCAGAGGGGTAACAATAATAGACGCCGCCCTAGAGGCAGGGGTCCTCAGAACCAGGGCAACAGGGAGTGTCTTGCTGAGAAGCCCATTCAGCATCGCTGAGGTGGTGCCCAACTGTCCACCCTTGGAGGCAGTCGGGGAAGGATTTCACTGTACCCAGTAGCCTGGCAATCCCTATCACAAGAGATGTGGGTACAGTCGATCATATCCGAGGGTTACAAAATCCCTTGAAAGGTTTCCGTACCTCTACAATCCCTTCCAGACATCTCACCCGGTCAAAGGGATTTGGCAGAACAGGAGTTTTCAAAGCTCCTAGAAAAAGAGCCGTCCAGACTGTGCCGGCAGACCAGGTAGGATCCGGCGTCTACTCGAGATTCTTTTGGTCCCAAAGGACGGGAGATTGGAGACCAATATTAGACCTGAGCAATCTAAACAGATTTGTCAAGAAGGCAAGATTCCGGATGGTCACGCTTCAGTCCATTCTGCCCTTTCTGGGCAAGGACAACTGGATGTGCTCTATAGACCTTCAGGATGCGTACTATCACATAAAGATTCACAGACGCTCCAGAAGGTTTCTCCGCTTTCGGCTAGGGACCAGTCATTACCAATTCAGAGCACTGCCCTTTGGCCTCACTTCAGCCCCCAGAGTGTTTACCAAATGCATGGCAGTGGTCACAGCTCATCTGAGACGTCAAGGATTCCAGGTGTTTCCCTACTTGGACGACTGGCACCTCTCCGCCACCACCAAGTGCCAGCTTCTTCAGTCCAGAGACTACACTCTACAGCTTTGCAGGAGTTTGGGAATTTCAGTAAATTTCGAAAAATCTTCTCTGCTGCCTTGCCAATCTATCACCTTTATAGGCGCAGAATTAAACACCGTCAAAATGTTAGCCAGACTAACAGATCAAAGAATTCTGGACATCCAAAAATTTGTTTGGATTCTATTGCAAAGCAACAAGATCAAAGCCAGATTTATACTGAAGGTTCTAGGTCTTATGGCTGCGGCCATTGTTCTTCTACCACTGGCTCGCTTCCACATGCGTCTTCTGCAGTGGATGCTATTCACGCAGTGGTCGTACCACAGTCTCCCGATGAGGCACGAAATCTTAGTCACACAGTCGTGCAGAGCTCATCTGAACTGGTGGATATCTTCCCCTCTTCTTCATCAGGGCCGACCCTTTATTCCCCCTCCTCCAGTTGCCACAGTCACTACGGATGCCTCTCTGATCGGGTGGGGGGGGCATTATCAGGGCAGGATGGTCCACGGGACGTGGCAACCCATAGAATACCATCTGCACATAAATGTCCTGGAGATGAGAGCAGTGCTTTTAATGTTGCAAGCCCTCAACGACTTTCTTCCCTCGGGGACTATTGCAGTACAAACGGACAACATGTCCGTGGTCTGGTACATCAACAAACAGGGCAGGACCAGGTCCTATTCGTTATGTCGAGAAGCTCTCAGACTTTGGCAATGGGCGATCTCTTCTCAGCGGTTTCTGATAGCAACGCACATCCCCGGCAGGTCCAACCTATTGGCGGACAGGCTGAGCAGATCCATTCTGATGCCTCACGAGTGGTCTCTCAATCAATCTGTAGTGGATCAGATATTTCTGAAGTGGGGCACTCCTTGTTGCGATCTTTTTGCTACTCCTCAAAACAACAAGTGCCCCGATTTTTTCACTCTCTTTCCCCTTCCAGGACAACCCCTGAGAGACTCTCTAACCCAGGATTGGCCCCGGGGACTTCTGTACGCTTTTCCTCCTTTTCCCTTGATTCCACAAGTCATTCAGAAAGCCACCGTTTTGAGGGCCAAGTTGATCCTCATTGCCCCATATTGGCCTTGACAAATTTGGTTTCCGTCTCTGCATCGTCACCTTCTGGTGCAGCCCTGGCATCTGGACCCAGTTCCGGATCTCTTGATCCACCAGTCGGGTCAGCAGCACCGGGCCATTCATTCTCTCAACCTCACTGCTTGGTTGCTCCACTTCCTTCCCTAGCCAGGCTACCGATGATTTCTGACTCAGTCAGAGACATTTTAGTGTCTTCTTTGAAGTTGTCCACTAGGACTGTTTATGCTAGCAAGTGGCGACGTTTTTCTATTTGGGCAAATTCCAGAAAAATTGATCCCTTTACTGCTCCTGTACATTCTGTTTTAGATTTCCTGGCGGAGGTTTTTCATTCAGGATCCTCGTCATCTACAGTCAAAGTACAACTGGCTGCTATTTCCAAGTATCATGTTGGCTTGCATGACAATAACATTATGTCTCATAGATTATGCAAGGCCTTTCTGAGAGGAGTTTTTCTCCTAAAACCACCTATAAAGCATCCTCCTCCACAATGGGATCTAAACTTAATGTTGGCATCCTTGATACTACCTCCCTTCGAACCGTCTGCTTCATGTTCTTTGAAGTTATTGACCTGGAAAACTATATTTTTACTGGCTGTCACTTCTGCAAGAAGGGTTTCCGAGATTCAAGCTCTCTGCATTCGTTCCCCTTATTTGGTTTTTCATAAGGACAGGGCATCATTAAGAACTAACCCTTCCTTTCTCCCCAAAGTCGTGTCTCAAACCAATATTAACCAATCTATAGATCTACCAGTATTTTTCCCAAACTATTCCGACAGAGCTGAACAGAAACTGCATTTTTTGGATGTCCATCGTCAGCTCAGGTACTATTTGCATAGAACTAAACAATTCAGAAAATCGGACCAATTATTTGTCTCCTATGCAGAAAACAGGATAGGTCTTCCAGTTTCTAAAGTGACCTTATCCAGATGGTTGACTTCCACCATTTCCTATGTGTACTCTCTCAGAGGCAAACAGCTATCTTCTAAACCAAAAGCACACTCAACCAGGAGTCTATCCACTTCTGCAGCCTTTCAGGATAGACTACCCATTGATACCATTTGTGCAGCAGCTACTTGGGCCACGCCTCATACCTTTGTCTCTCATTACAAGTTGGACTTGGCCTCCAGAGATAGGGCCAGTTTTGGTTCCACAGTTCTCAAGAGTCTGTTCCATTGAGCCACCCGGGATACAGGTGCTAGGGACGCGGTCCCATCCAGCAAGAATGAAGGCGAGATTGACAACTTAACATTTAGAAGTTATGTACCTACCATAACGTTCCATGTTAGTTGTCTTCTCTGCGCCTTCTTTCTCTCCCTCCTTCCCCCTGGCCTGGACAGATCTTGAAGAGTTCCTATTAGGTTGTTTTCCTCCTGAGCCTTCATATGAGGACTTCTAGTAGGAACTTGTGTTCCTAATTATGTTAGGTTAGTCTTTAGCAGGGTAGGTTAGCTACCAAACGAGATCTGA
>NC_056747.1:270981931-271046931 GCF_019279795.1 Protopterus annectens | reverse complement strand
CCCACCCACAATTACCTCCATACCATCATGCACCCACTTCAAAACTTTACTAAAAGCGCACCTAAAAACATGCTGGCTATGCCTTTGCAACTCCCACTCTAATATCACCCACACCATCCAACCACTACCTTTCTTTCCACTCCACTAACTACCTTGAGTATAGCAAGCTCAGATACTCATAAGCCAGTACTTATTATACAGCAGGAACTTCTTCTTGTAAAACATTTGTTAATGTCTGTTATGTACTTCACAGATAAAGATTCTAGTAGACTACTGATGTACTATGTTTTTAATCTGTAAATATGTTGTAAGTAATTGCTATGTAAATTGTTAATCGCTATGTAATCCAATGTAACTACTGTCTGTTTATTTTAAATGTGGAGCTTTTTTCCCCGGGCCTCCGCTGAAAATGGACCTACGTCCAGTCGGATACTTCCGGTCAACAAATATAAATAAATAAATAAATAAAAAAAATAAATAAATAAACCAACTGTACTAGAATTAGGGAATATAGTTGCTCTTCCCGGTTAGGGGTCGCCACAGCAGAACACCGGTCTGCTAATGATTGGCTGTAGATTTTCACGGTGCCGAGATGCTAGCTCGACGTCCAACCTTCAACGAAGGCACGCCCATTCATGCATGTCTTTCGGAACTCCACTCGACCCGTGGGGAGGACATGCAGACTCCACACAGAAGGCACTCCCTGCACACTAGCTGAGAATTGAACAGGAGAATCTCTTGCTGTGAGGCAATAACGCTACCGCTGCACTACCGCAGATGCAGAAGTAGTGAATATAGTAACAGAGATAAAACAACTGGAATTGGGATCTTTGGAAAAGGAGCAAATAACATAGAAAAATGGGAATTCAGTGAATAATACATGCAGAGAAGGAATGAGGTTTAAAAAAGGCAGGATTTGAATGAGCTATGTAATGACTGACTGACAATGACTGGATAGATTACAAGTGATGTATGATGTTTGTAACTAAAATCATGTCAATATGGTTTGCAATGTATATTGTTTGCGACTAAAATTATGTCAGTATGGTTTGTTTTCATTTGTATAAATGTACGATTGCCTATGTCATATGTGATAATTTAATAAAGATGTCTGTTGTTAAAAAAAGCACCACTCATGGGAGATAAACAACAACTGTAGTCATTGGGAAATGCAGTTCAACAGTGAGCTATTCATCACAAACCACATTTGTGTTTTGACATTTGTAAAAATCTACTGCAACCCCACCCAGCTCACTTCTCCTGCCTGATTGCTGCATTAATGACTACAGTTGTTATTATTGTTCTGCTACTACACTGCTTGATACTTGCAGAAACTGTAAGTACTGGTCAACTATTTAAGAGAATGCAGCCTAGACAGAAACTGATAAACTGGCAACCCTCCTTCAATACTTTTGATGTCGCCCTATGAACCTAGGCAATGACTTTTAATGTCAGCAGTTGCTGGGTGTGTGTGGCAATCCCAATAGCACAGAGTGGACTACTGTCTGAAATTGTTCCATTAAATGTTTCCGAGACTCATAGAGTTTTATTAAATGAGACCTGGGGCATGGTGGCCATGACAGAAAAAGTTGTATCGTTGTCCTTGTCTTATATTCAAAAAGGAGTACTGTGTCTTCAACAAAATGGGCCTAAAAAGGTGGGGTACAGTAGCTGTAATATTACAATGATGAATGTGTGCAAAGTATTAAATGTGACTGCATCCTTACAATATGAAGGTAATTTAACTAGGTGGCAGTTAGATGAAGTCCTGTATGACGTTACTGACTAGCATCATTGTCCTCAACCATACAGTCTTAAGAATGATACCCTATATAGGCAGGTTTGGAAATTCGTAAATGTACCTAAATCAGAAAAGACATCTATAAGTAAAATGCTGGGGTTTAACATCGTTTAACCAATAATGATGATGAGACACCCCAGACAATATTAAGTGAGGGGTGTTATTTTATTTGTGGGGAAAAAAGTTTAGAAATGGCTGCCAAGAAATTGGAGCAGAAGTTTTATTGGCTATATAGTTCCTGCTATTCAACACTCAACCAGTTTGCCTTGTTGGAAAATTTGTAATGCCTGACAGACTCAGATTGTAAAAAAACAGATTAGCAGAATTAATGCTTCTTAGATTTATTATCATGACTTAGGGAGGCTGGGGTGGTGCAGCGGTTAGCGTTGCCACCTCACAGCAAGAGGTTCTCCGGTTCGATCCTCAGCTGTGGTGCCTTCTGTGCGGAGTCTGCATGTCCTCCCTGTGGTCTCGTGGGTTTCCCCCAGTTTCCTCCCACATCCCAAAGACATGCTGTAGGTGGATTGGACACTCTAAATTGGCCCTAGGCGTGAGTGCATGCATGTGTGTGCCTTCTGTGGAAGGTTGGGCACCAGTCTGGCAACTCGACACCATAAAACTCCACTGCCAATCATGAGCGGGCAGGTGATCCTCTGTGGTGACCCCTAAGTGGGAAAAGCTGAAAGAAGAAGTTGTTAAAAAAACTACTACTATTTGGGTCTTCTTCTTCTCCACTCTTGCCCTGCTAATTACTCTAGGGATAGCAGCCCTGACTGCTAATACTATATTTGCCTCTCCCTGGTTTGCCCTGCTACTCTTTCCTCCTCTTAAGTCAGGCCATTAAGGCTTTGCCTTCTTGTCAATAGGCTTCCTGTTATACCCTTCTTACTGTTATCATTCTACTCCTACATGCTAATATCCCCCAGAAAATTCTTTCATTCTGCTTGGAATGATCTGTTCCTCCTTTCCTACTGTCACTGGCCCTGCTTTAGGCCCCTTCATTAGTTCCTGCATTCCATTTTTCTTTGTTTTTCATGTCTTCTGATACTCTTACCACAGTCTTTGAAATGTAGCTGCTGATGGTCTCTTCCATTGCATCTTCTGTGACCTTTTGCCATTCCATCTCCACACCTTCATCCTTTCCTCTGCCCTAGCTTCCTATGTCATTTGTCTTCACTGCACTTTCTGACTTCATCTCTGTCCCTCTAGTAGCTGCTTTTATAATTAGTGTTGCTTTTGCTTGACCTTATTGTTTACTCGCTATGCCAAGGATATGTGGCCCTGCGTGCATACTGACTCTATTCCTGTCTACAGTTTCTCCAGCTCTTGACTACCCCCCATGTTGTCCTTATCCTTCTTGCACATTTCATTCCTAGTGCTGCTGAACCCTTCACCTGATCTTTCCATATAGCTGTCCAGGCTGAATCCCCTCATTTACCGGTGTTCCTAGCCTGCAATATGTTCCCCATCCTCTTCCCTGCAGGTGTGTTAGTCATACTGCTGCCTCATATCTAGTACTCATTCTTCTACCTGTGCTTCCTGCACACCTCATCTTTCTTGATGGCTCAATTTAAACACTATTTCTCCTTTATTGTTTATGTATCCCCCTTAGAAATCATAGTTTTTGGTTTCCTAGAATTTTTTTGTCTCTGTCAGTCAGCTAATCACTCCTTTGCACTACTATGTGCAGTTTAGTGCAAACCTGTTGTTGTTGTTTGTCTTTTGGCTTTTTCCTGGTAAGGGGTCGCCACAGCGGAACTCCGGTTCGCTAATGATTGGCAGTAGATTTTTACAAAATGCCGAGGTGCCAGCTGACGCCCAACCTTCAACGAAGGCATGCCCATTTACGCACACATGTCTTTCGAACGCTACCCAACCATGGGGAGGACATGCAGACTCCACACAGAAGGCACTCCCAAGCCAAGCTGAGAATTGAATGGGAGAACATCTTGTTGTGAGGTAACAATGCTACCGCCGTACCACCGCGGCACCTAGTTTAGTGCAAACCTGTAATATTACCTTTTCCTCCGCCTCACTGTATACACAGAGGAGTGCTAGACTGTGCTGGATTCAGGTTACCAGTATTAGCAATGAAAATCACTTAAATCACTTAAATGTATAGTGTAAAACAAGTAATAATATATAGTGCTCTGCTTCCTGCCATCTCTGTACCTTGCCTGGTCTTGACTGCATAGTCTCTGCTAAGCTTCATTCAAGCTCTGGGCTTCTTTAGCTAAAAACTATGCTTTTATATTCTTCTCCCCTCAACTTCCTATGGTTACTGAGCCCTGATTGGGTTCACAGAGATTACATGCTGCAGTTTACAATAGTCAGTACAGCCTGGAACTACCTGTATTTGTTTAAAAAAAAATTTGGCATTGCAGTTGATCTTAGTAGTTGCTTGAATGGTTTAGATGGTTTGCCTTATTCACCTTCAGAGCCTGTTTTACCAGTCAGTACTCAGTTAAAGTTAAGCCTTCGCTCAATTCAAGACACTCTGAACAGCCAAATCTGTCTTTAAATATCCAAGTTTGCATGCCTGTATCAGGTATTTAATTAAGTTTTTATTTATTCTACCATTCATTCACATACTTTGGCTGTTTTAGCATACTCTTTTTTGATGGAAGGCAAGAATTTGGCCTGTTGCAAACTGGTGAACTTTTGTAAAGTAGCTTGTTCTAATCTAAGCTACATTGATGACTGATTCTGCATCTTGAAACCCGATCTCCATTTGCAATAGAGCAGTTTGTTGGACCTGAAATTTGTTACCTTGAGGATATGCTTACTGGTGGCCATCATATTACTTTAACAGATTTTGGTTCCAGCTTACTTTGTAAGAAGCCTTATTGCACCTTCTATAATGATATTGCCTCAGTGAACAAGTCCTCATTTTTCCCCAAGGTACTTATTCCTCACTCACAGTCTGTTAATCTCCTCTTTTCTTACTGGGTGCTAAAAATATAGGACAGCAGATCTATCTTACCTGTGATATACACAGGTATAGGTCTGCATGTGTTTTATCCAGGAAATTAGGCAAATGGATCAGTTATTCATTTCCTTTTCATGGATTAAGGAGGTTTTATGTTACTAAAGACAACATATCCAAATGGTCCTCTAGCTGTATTGCCTTTTGATAAGGAAATGTTAGCAGAACCTTGGGCAGTATATTTGACAGGATAGCCCACAAATGGGGTGCTTTCTCTAGGTTATAGGTCTGAAACCGGTGGCTGTGAAGCCACATGTATCTGTCTGGCTGCCCCTCATGTCTTTTCAGCTGTATAAAATATGACTAAAAGTACACAACCATTGTTAAAATGTTTGTAGTATTTGATGTACCATGCTTATGTTATGAATTCAGGAAAAAATGCTACTTTATTAAGAAGCTTTCTGATGAAAGATATGTGTTTTAATAAAAGTTTAGTAGACACCTTTATGAATTCTTAAACTCTTTTCTCATACTAAAGCATAAAAGCAGCTACTACAGAACCACAGAGCAACTGAAGCATCTTTACAGCTTTAAAAGCAGTTGTACATTTTGTTTCCACTCTCTTTCTCTCTCTCTCTCTCTCATGTACACAGAAAATGTGACAGAGTGAAGTGTCTAACACCTTTTAAAACTGTTCATTTGTTAGAGAGATGCGTCACTTCTGCCCACTTTCCTTGTAGCTATGCTAAGTGTTTTATACCTTTCACAGCTGTAAGAGTTCATGCTGCTACACCTCTTTTCTATAACTGGTACAGGTAAAGATACCAAGCACTACAAAGAATTATAATCAGTTATCTCCTGCCATCCACAATTTATTATCTACTTATTATGTGTCGTTGACCTGGATATTAAGATTCACATCTTAAGCTTGACTTTGATTAGCTTTCATGGTCAATTTCTTGACATCTATGTCTTGAATACATACGCTGGTTACAGTCAGAGACCCCACGATAATCCTGTATGTTGTACTTGGCACAAACTGGTTACCTTCCAAAAAATGGCTAAAAGAAAATGTTAGGATTCTTAAGTACCTTTCTGATGTCAGGAAATGTTTAACAAGCTTTTGTGTACCACCCCTAACTGCTGTTAAGATCAGGACTTTTGTTAGGGATTAATAATGGACAGTGCTGACTGGCAAAAAACAGTGCCAGAATGTAACATTTAAAAAGCTATCAAACACTTCGCTCTGCCAGTCCTATAATAACAAAAAGTATGGCAGAGTGAAGTGTCTGTCAGTTTTTAAAGCCAATTGTTCTTCAGAGACACTGTTTCTGCCTGCTGTCTATTTGGTAAGCATTTGCTTGTTTTCATAGTTTTTGAAAGCTGGTAAAACACTTTGTACTCCTACACTTTTTTTTCTTTCTGCTAATTGGTAGTACATAAGGGAGAAGAAGCTCCATGCAATACACAGTATTATGATCAGATCTCATTAATCATAACCCTTTATGTGTTCTGAACATGAAGGCCAAGATTCACTTCACTCTCGAGTTGAATTTCTCAACATCCATGTTTCGGTTTTATAATACGTTGGTTATAATCGGAGATCTTGTTGTAATCCTCTAGGTTTGTTACTGTTAGTTACTGATGTGATCAGTGCTATAACAACCTCATTATACAGAGAGAGAGAGAGAGATAGAGAGATTTATAAAATAAGAACCAAATTATAAAATGTTTCAGTAGCAGTTGCATGCCCACTCTATTGACTGCAAAACTGAAAGATGCTAATCTTGGATAATCTACATACATCTCAACTGTACAGATTTTTGAAGAACGTCCAGACTTTTTCCTCATATCTGTAGTCTGTTCTTTATAAAATGTGCTGTTTTCTGGCATATCACTTAGAATTGATCAATACATAATGCATGCATTTGAGTTTCAGATTTCATATCCTTCAGAAAAATACGTAGTAACACAGATCATGTTATTTAACAACTTTCTAAGTTTATAAGTGTACAACATTTACAACATGCCCCTATTTTTTGGCCTTTGTCCCCCCATTGTTTTTGGTATTGTCCAGATTTGTTGCACTAAGAGGATGAGAGATATAATCATCTACAAGAAGGTAACTGCAATCTCCCTTGTGAGGGTTCCCCCAACTCTTCCTAAGTATATCAATTTCACCATCAAGTAGCAGTATGGAAAAGAGAGACTCTGAAAGGGCAAAAATGCAGTAACTATTTGAAATGCCAGGACCTGCTAGAGTAAGTCCTGAAAAGCGGAGACTGAATGGCCGAAAGATCGGACTTGTATATACCAAGTCTGAGATGCCATTTCTTGGACTATTCCCTCTTCTCTAAGGTATGGTGATCTCAGAGTTGGTATATTTAAGTTCGGGGGGTGGTGTGGGGGGCTTGCCCTCCCTGCAAAAAAGTTTTAAGCATAACAGCAATTTCCGACATTCACTCTTTTCCAAGTTTTTGCTCTGATGTCTCTCTAGCCATCTCAACTGAATTGTGTGGCTTTACTATACATAAATAATACAGCTTAAAAAAACTGCCTTCCTTCTTTATTTTTAATACATTGTTTCAAATAGCCAGGAGTAATATGTAAAAAAAAAGTTGCACTTAAGAACATAAATTTATCATGTTCATAAAGTGCAATAATGTCACATTTTTTATTGCAAACCATGAAATGGGCACAGAGAAAATAAATATTCTCTCATGGGGCACTGTAGTTTTCAGTGCTTCTTTTGACCTGAGACACAGAACTCTAAAAATAATGATATGCCCCTTTTCCTGTTTGAAATACCTTTAGAAGCTAATCAGAAGGGGAGTGGGTGTCGAATACAAATATGTATTGTATGTTGTCTTACATCATGCTTGTTACTTAGAAACTGCCTGAGAAATTATCTGTTTGTTGTGTCATTTGTTGATCTGACTTGAGATGAGAATTCTTGATGACTCAGCTATTTCTCATGTCAGTCTGTTCGTGCAATGGAAATCATTCTCTGCACAGTAAGACTGCGCCTACTTACACTTGTGATTGCTGTCAGCTTGTATTGCCATTGAAGGACTTATTATTCTGGTGCTCTGCCACCTACCTGGAAGCTTTTATTAAACTTGTGCTATTTGCTTGACCTTTACCATTCTGTATGAGTGAGGTTCTTTATAATAATTCTTGTTCTGCTCAATAGTTCTTTATTGTTAAACCCTAGACCTTAACAACGTGGGGGTATAGCTAAGAGATGGTGGCATACTGAAAATGTTTTTTGTTACCTAAAGTAGTTATGTTAACTGTGTTAATCAGGATGTTGAAAAAAAGGTGAAAGGCAAAAAGTAAAACTTCTTAGTGTTGCAAGATGAAAGTTGTAGTTAAAATACGATTGTTAAATATTAAGGTAAATTTTTCCAGCCCCTCCTTTATAAAGTAGTAGTATTATAGCATGCAGAGTAAGGGAGTATGGTCCATAATAGTGAGAGAAAACACTACATGTTCCAGCTCATCAGTTTAACTTAGTGATTAGACAGTAAATAGAGTTACCACATCTTGGCTTTTTGGAAGTAGTCAACAGGTAATGAAAAAGGGAATAAATAAGCAGTTTTGCAGAGGAGCATGCCCCTTTATACTCCCCATGCAGTATATACTAACTCTAAGATCACAATATCACATTATATCATCAGTATTTATCAATATCATTAGGTGTAGAAATAGTCCATATATTGTAGCCTTCTGCTTACTTATATACCTACCTATGTATTGGATTGCCATGGAAAAGTGGAAAGGATGCAGTTGAGTAATACGGACCCTAGCATTGACCCATATTGAATTCAAGTTTAAATTCTCCAACATATCGAGGTCTTACCTAACAGAGTTATTAGCTGGGATCTACCCAATAGCCACCAGTCAACTTGGTTTTCAGTATATGGATCGACAGTATATAGCAATAGACTGTTTATTAGTCCTTCACCTCAAAGTGAATCAAAAGTTTTTGATAAGTCTAGGTAAATAACTCTCTTAGGCCTAGGTCATGTGCCTTTCCTACATCTATCAAACATATTAGGGTAGAATGGCTTGATATGAATCCATGCTGGGTATTGTCTGTTGCTAGCATATTTAAGACACTTCTGAAGATTTGTGTGTCAACAATATTCCGAACATTGAGGTCAACTTGAAAGGTCTGTAGATGGTAAAGCAATTCTTGTTGTAACATTTGTGTATTGGTAACATAGTGGATTGTTTCTAGTCAAGCTGAACAAATAATTTCTCTAAGAAAATATTAAAAAAGATAAATGTGTTTGCCAAGTGATCCTTCATAGTGTAAATACAGTAGTATGTAATATTATATGGACCAACAGATCTTGAGTTCCTAACTGAGTGGATTTCTAACATAATCTTTATTGAAGTTGGGATAGGAAAAGGAAGGGATTTTTTAAGTGAATTGGTGTCCGAGTAAGGCAGTTAATATGATTACTTGAAAAGGAATGATTGAAGATTTGATACAGAATTAGGCCACCAGGTCATGAACTTATCTTATCATATGTTTGAGTGTGCATGTGTGTTTGGTATGGAAGAACAACTGCAGCAGGGTTAGGCACCCGGTGGGGTGAACATTGGCTTGAAATAATTGTTTTTGTTGAAGTGACATCTTGACCCCATGTGCAAAAACAGGAAAAAGAGGCTGTGGATGGATAGAGTACCAGCTCTTTCTTACCCTTCCCTTGTGAAGAATAAGGAAGTAAGACAGCCAGCTTGGTGCCTGTAATGTTTTTGATGTTCGTTATTTGTCATTTCTATTTCTTGTAGAAAAGGCTTGGCTGCTTTAATCTTATTTCAAAAGAAAATAAATTAATTCTTATCGCTGGAGATGTAATACACCCTGGAAATTATTTTATATGAGAGATTTTCTAAAATCGTGATTTTTTTTTATACTGGAGATTTAATACATCCTAGAAATTATTTTATGGTGGAGATTTGTTAATATAGTCATTTTTTATACTTTTGAATGTGTATTTTTATTTTACACAGAGAAAAGAAATCTGCAGGTAGAATAGATAAAAATGCTGTTAAGTAGCTCTCTTTAATTTGCTAACAAGATAGGTAGGCTGGTCCTATGACCCTTTCTAGCCAAGGTACAGGACAAAGGCATAAGAATGTAAGTTCCAGTTAGTTTCATAGTATCCAAATGTTTTACACAATGTAGTCATTTTGGTCACAAATACTACAAAAAATATTTCCTGTATTAGTGGAAGAAATGCACTAATAGAGATGTTCATCATTCTTACTGCTGCAGTAGCCTACAGCTATTGTATGTGAGTTGTGTTCTGCCCAAGACATAACAAACAGCCATTCTTCAAAAGTCTCTGGCTCCTCACCACACATGTCCAGGCTGCTTTGTTTTGATGTTGATGGTTCCTGGGTTCAGTTAGGTAAACACACCTCCGCATTTTATCAGTTGGCTGTAGAATGTCTGTGTTGTATTCTGAATTCAAGGCAGTAACCAGGAGAGCTTATTTGCTTTATACCATTAATAGGTTTAGACCATACCTCTCAACTTTTTACTTAAAAAATCAGGGATAAAGCCCCAAAACTAATAGGGCACAAAAGCCTAAAATAAAGGATAACTTTTAAATATTGCACTTTGATGCTTACAAAGTTGATAGAATAACAGGTTAGCACTGGTATGCATTTTCTGAAGGATATAGTCTGAACTGAGATGTCTGTCATTATTTACTGCCTGCAATCCTCAAGAATTTACCAGGAAGTCACACACTTTACGAAGAACAGACCAAAAACATCGGGCAAAATTGAAGACTTTCCACAAAGTCAGAGATAATTGAGAGCTATGGTTTAGACTGAGTTTGTAAGTAATTTAATTTAAAGAGGTTAGAATGGTTGTAGCTTTTTTATGTTGTATGTTACCCACAAATAGTTCATCGTCGTATCTAAAGAATAGTAACTGGATTTGGTCATCATAATGCTGTGACTACAACTATTAGTGACAGAATCCTATCTTGAATCTGTTTACCACTTTAAAATAGTGTAGTTCTCTGCCTTATTAGAATGCCCAGTAAAATGTGGCTGAGTTGTATATATTGCAGCTGTCATGATTACAAAATGTTTACTGTTACCTAAAATTTTATAGTGTCTCCTAACCGTCTAGTTCAGTTTTTTTATCAGTTTTCAAAACTTTTATCCCCAAATAATCATGTGTTTTGCTGCAAAGTTCTTCTGGCCATGAGCTCACCCAGAATGTGTTGCCATCCCTTTTATTCTTTTTTGTTCTCCTTTTTAACCTTTACTTTCAATTTTCTCCTCCCTATTCAGTTCTAAAATGTCTGACAGTCATAGTAATGACCCATTGTTCTCCACTGTAGTCTCCATCCATTTCTTCATTCCTCCAAGACAGTTAGGTAAAACTGTACCACACAGTGTGATCTAGGAAGTTTATGAAAAATTATGTACAAGGGGTTGGAGATTGGTATGTGGTTGGGGATTGGTATAATGGGTTAAAGTGTTTACCTCACAGACATAAGGTACATGGTTTGATTCTTACCTTTGAAAAGGAAATTGGCTAGGCTTAAAATGGCCCACAAAGGTTGCTAGCCTAGTACTTACTATGAACCTATGAATCTATAAGAAGTATTAGATGAACAAGTGTCTGTTTACTTCATATCCTACCCTCATTGCCCTTCTTCTCCCTAATTGTGTCCTAGAATGTTAGCAAATAATTTATTGAATATTAGGAAAGTCAGCAGCCCTTGCTTGCTATTTGTCTTCAAATCATTCTGGAGTAAATGTTTGGTAAGAGTTGGAGGAAGTCATGTTCTAGTCAACATGAGTGGCTGGCTAAGCACTTTTAGTGAGCCAATCCTCTTTCAGGCTAACAATTATAATTGTCCAACTAGAATCCTGGGGGAGAGTAAATGTTCCTGTTTACACTGCTACTGGCTGAGTTTAATTAGCATCCCAGGCAGAGAAGCTGGTGTAAGAAAGAAAAGGCAGGTTGATGGTGGGCTTGCCTTCCCTTTGAGTGGGGGAGGGGGTGGTGATGGGAGATCCATTGCTTTCCTTTGTAATAACATTGGAGGTGTCTCCTGGTAGACAGCGGTGGAAGAACTGTTGAAGATAGAATTGTGCAGTCCCAACCATTATGATGTCTAATACATTATTTATTTGCTCATTATTTTTGTTAAATGGGTAGATTAACATTGCATAGAGCATTTTGTGCTATAACTGAAGCTTTGCATTATAAAATTAGATTCAAAAGAAAGCAATAATAAGTTTGAACATTGTTACTAATATGAACATATGAAGTAAAGTACAGCAATAATAATACAAAGTTCAAGCTCATTGTTCATGGGTTTGTGGGGTGACTGGGTGTATTTAAAAAAATCTGTTTAACACTGTCATGATTATAGATGTTGCCTCTGAGAGAGAATGAACAGACAGCACGGGCATTAGGTAGGCCATTATAGAACCTTAGGTGATTGCTGGAAAATAAGTTATAATTTACCTTCTCTTAGATACTGTTCAGCCTCTTTTCTGAGTGGATATGCTACCTCACTTCCCTGGGAGTCCTGCATTTTCTATCAGACCATTTGATTGGAACTCAGTTGCCCAGTAATAACTGGTTGATTTAACTGTTTATGCAAGACAACTGTGCACTGTTTTAGGGAGATTCTCCTTTCTCCACTGTTGCACAAGCATGGAGTTACTGCATATTTTTTTTTGGGGGGGGGGGTGTTTGCAGGAGGTCTTGCCCTCTAGCAAAAAATGCTTATTTCAGTCTTTGTCATAACTGTGCATGAAATGTGCATGTTTTTACCTGAAGTAGTTACCAAAGCTATTGTCTAGAAAATGCTTTTCTATCTTACTGAAAATAACTTCCCCATTTCCATCCATAATGTCTCCTTAAAAATTTCACAGTATAGCCCTGTAGAGCAACAGTTTACCTGAAATTAAAGTGAATTTGCCCCTTCCTTATAAAAATACTTCCATTCGTTAATCAAACCACAATTTCTATGCCATTTCTTTTTCATTGTGTATCTAATGATCTTGTCATCAGAATTATTAATGCCTTTTTCGCCCATGATATCAGAAGTTTGCACTTATTGATGATAAAGGAACAGAGGATCTGGAATCTCCCCAAACAACAATGTAAGCTGTTATAGTTGTTTGCAATTGTGAATCATTTTCTTGGAAATATAAACCATAGTCATTGTTCTAGCTCATGCTCTGTTTTAAGATTACCTTTATTTTGTGATTCATTGGCTGACATCACCAACACCTGTGAGACATCTCTTGTTAAGCCATGTAAATAATGCCAGCGTTGTTTTTTGCAGTGACCGAAACCATGACTTACAATCTCCATTTAACTTTCTTTGTAAAAGTTCAGTTATTAAATCCAGAGTTTGGAGACCAACACTACTCAAATGAACTGTGATGGCCTCAAAGTCTGAAACACAGGTGTCAAGTTCATGGTGTAAAGGCTTAAAACCCTGACCATAATTCCCATTGTCTGGTCATAAGATTTGGATTTGGTTCTGTGTAGTCCACTAGGGGGAGTATGGAAGTCAGAAATTACTATATGTGTAAAATAACTTCTCTGTCTTGAGGTTATGATTGCAGTTAAGTCCTGCAGCATCAACAGCATTTGGCAGATTGCCATGTGAAATACTCTGAGCACAAGTGCTAGTGTAAAACAGTTTGCATGTCACAGAATGCATCACAGTTTAGGAGGAGGCATGTGCAGATAGTTAGTGGCATAATGACTGTAACATTACAGACATTGTTAAAGGGGAGAAGTGAGTAGGACATTATCAATGCATATATTACTGTGTGGTTTATGGCTACTTATCCCTCTGCTCCTGCCCCTCCATGCCAAACATTTTTGGCAGGACAATGAGAAGACGGGCCTGTCAGGTGGGGGAGAAAATAGGTGAGATGACTACATAGGGAGTTGGGCTGAAATAGCACTTCTGAGCAAAAACTGAGGTCTGTATTCTATACAATATCTCCAGCTTTAGATTTTCAATATGCACTTTAATTAAGTCCACTCATTTTTCCTTTTGTCAGTTGAACTTTTATTCTGAATAAATCTCATGTTTATTAAAAAGCAGTTAATTAATAGTTTCGGGATTGTTTCTTTCTGTATTTGCTGTCTGTTACAATGTTTCAGCATTTTGATTTTTAGATGCTTTGTATTACATTACAATGACTATGAAAGAGTATATTATGCCACTCTCTGTTTTTTGGCTAACTACATTTGAATTTAACTACCCATGACAATTTCCATGACTTAGTTTAAAGTACTTTTTTTAACACTGTTCCACTATTATAAATCTGTCCAGTGATTTAATGTCCTTTTTGTAAAGAAATATTTGCCAACATCTCCCTTGAAGGTGTATCAAGTTATCTGCAAATTATAATCCCTTCTACCACTGTTTTCTTTTGAATTCATAATGTTCAGCAAGCCCCACCTCAAGTGTTGCATATGTCCTTATCATATTTCCTGGCTTTGCTCTTCTTTAATAACTGAATGAATGCTGTGATCTTCCTGTGACGTTTCTGTCTATAGGCTCAGTACTACATCTACTTAGTCTCCTCTGTACCCGTCAGACTGATTTCTCTTTCTTTTCATGGTCTCAACAGTTGTAAGCAATGTTTTTTGTGCAGTCTCACTATTGTTCTGTACAGTATCTGGAACACTTCCACATCTCTTGAGCAAAAATATTTTCAAACTGTAATCCTTATTTCTGGCATTCCATCCAGTGAAAGGTCATGTGTGAGGCATCTAACAAGGAATAATTACAGGATTCAAGGGCAGATGAGTGCAGGACGGAGAGCATCCTGAGACTGTGCAGGGTTGGGATGGGGGTCAAGGATGGACAAAAATAAAATACAATACAACCCACATGTAATTTCATTTTTGTTTGTCATTGTTTTAATCGGTGTATAAGGTGATTCACTTTAATTATAATCCATACTCAGATGTCCCCTTCTTTATATTTTCAACAAATATTATTAGAGGTTAAACTAACTTTGTAGTATCTATCCCCAGAATACATTACTTTATTTTTATTTTTATTAGTGTTAAGTCCAGTCTGCTATATATCTGCTTATTTCTCCAAGCTCCTAAAATTTTTGGCTAAACTTGAGTATTAATTTATCACTTTCAAGATGGCTGCTCACTGATCAACAGCTTAACTTTAGCTCTGCTAGTGTGAAAACAGAAACTGAGAAAAAACATCCAGTGATATTGTCAAGTTGAAAAAAATTCAACTACTGTCTAGTGAGTGCACTGTCTGGATGCCAGCAAAGAGGAAAGTAAGAGAGCCTGAAAGAAAATCAACTGGAAAAGATGAAGAGAAAAACTCGCTGGGAAGTACCCTGCAGCTGTTCAGCAAAAAAGCTGTTCAGTCTCCAGATTTGATGCAAGACATGGCTTCCAGTAATATAGATGAAAAAATAAGTCAGGTGTACTTAAAACTGATTAAAATAAATGAAACACTGAAGGAGTATATCAACTGAGATAACAAAAGGTTGTAAAAAACGGAATATGCTTTAAACAGATATTAAGATGAGCTCATAAAATTGCAAAAGTCAGCGGTCAAGTGAAGAAAAGGTTGGCTGAGAATGAAACTGTTCAAGATGAGATGTTTCCAAAAATGAAACAACTGGAGAACAGAGCACATAGGAAAAATCTGAGGTTTTCTGCTGTATCAGAGAAAATATAAGGAATAGACTGTATTAATTTTATGAAGGCACAAATAAGCAACTGGGCTGGTGCTCCACAGCAGGCACTATTAATTGAAAGGGCACACTGTGTTTATGCCCCAAATCTGACCACGAAAAAGCAGCTAAGACCTTTATTATAAAGATGCAAACCTACCAGCAGAAAGAGTTCCTGAAAAAAAAAAACTGCGGCTAAAGGGCAAAGTTCGAAAAGTTGGAGACAGTACAGTGTTTGTGGAAAATGATTACTTACTGTACACCAGATAGAAGAGAAACACATTTGTTCCAATAATCAGGGATCATCAAGAGGCAGGTGTGAGTTTCAAGCTGCTTTATCCAGCTGTGTTCAGAATATTTTTTTTCTGGAGAATCAACGTCATTTTTTGATGTAGAACAGGCTAGGGAGGAAATGCAGATGTTTGTTAAACAGAAAGTGAGCAATCAAGCATAAGGGGATTCTGCTTCTCATTCTTCTTATAATAAAGCACATGGAGAGACTTTGCCAGTGAAATCTTTCCAATGTTCCAAAGGAAAATGCTTGAGAGGCAAGGAATAGCACAGGAGTTGTCCAGAATAATTTAGAGTACCTTGGAAATGAACCAGAATCTGTAATTGGGAGATGGAGATGAACATGAAGAAGGCCAGTAATGTGGGGATTATTGAATAAATGTGAGGCTGCAAAACATCAATCACATTTGTGAAATATGGCAGTATAAAATAAGTGGAAATAGTGGACTTTTATTTACTTTGTTAAACTTGTTGATAACTAAAAAGTATTTGCCTCACTTCATGTCATTTAATGTTTGGAAGGACTCTGAGGGAAGGGGAAGAAGAATGAAAATGGTAACTGTTGTTGTTGTTGTGACTTTTGCCACAGTGGAACTCTGGTCCACTAATGTTTGGTAGTGGATTTTTACGTGCCGAGTTACCAGCCCTGATGCACAACCTTCAACAAAGGCATGCCCATTCACGCATGCCTTCACACAGAAGACGCTCTAGCTGAGAATCGAATGGGACGTCTTGCTGTGAGGCGACAATGCTACCGCAGCACCACTACTGCGGGTTATAATGAAAATGGTAACTGTAAGTAAAACAATTTATGTTCTTAACAGTATTTCTATGAAAATTTCAATATATAAGTTGCATATTGATAGGAAAGTATTTTTACTTATTATATTTGATAAAGTTAAGTAAACAGATGCCTTTTTATATCACTTTTCTTTTTGGTATTAAGAAATATAGTCATTACAGGTGCAAAAAGAGAAAAAAGATAGACAAGAGCATGTTTATGTTAGTGGATTGTAATCTTGGGTTGTTGAGATGAGGGATGGGATATAAAAGTACACAGATCATAATATATGTAGAGCTGATATGTTTTCTCATACTTTTGCATAGGTTAATGTCTGGATTAAGACCCTTGGCTTAATCTAATAATTTTAAGTGGAAACAAGCAAATATGAGAACACCAAGTACTAAGAATAGTTTTCCTTTAGCAGTGAATGTTTCAGCTTGTCTTTTGGGCTGCAGCAGAGGACTACATTTTTTTTCTTTTTTCTCTCTTTCTTTTCTATGCAGACAAGCTGATAACATGATAATAAAAGACAGAACACTGCTTTCTTCAAGCCTAAAAGTTAATGATTTCTGAAAGCATGTAAGTTATTTTCACATGGGGGGATAAGGAAAAAAAACAGACACCAATTAGTATAAGTAGAAGCACAGGCAATATCATGCTTCTTAGCATGGATAATCTCAATTTCAGGTAACTTAGGGCCTGCGTTAGTAGCCGTTTATTTTGCATAACTGTTCCTATTAGCAGTGTTAAACTTCATTATTTGAAAATGTACATACATAGTTATGTGTGTGCGTTTTTAAGATAACAGGTTATGGGGTGATCTGGCGTGTGTGCTTTTTGAGGGTTTTTTTATTAGAACAAAAAGTCTTGTAAAATGTGACATAGTTTCCAATGTTGATTATGAGAAACAAAACTGTAAAAAGATCAACCTGAAAAACATTAATGGGTGCATGTGTCACAAAAGCCAGAAATAGATATTTAAAAAAAGCTGACATATGTGATATGTGGGAATAAAGATGTCAGACCATAATGGCAACACTTTCCTTGTTATCTTGGAATGTGAATGTTTTCATAAGTATAGACAAAAAGTAAGGAATACTTAATTATATTAATAATTGCAGAGTGCAAATAGCAATGCTACAGGAGACACATTTGGAAAGAACTGAGCATGTGAATTTAATAAAGAAAGGATTTCAGGATGGATATTCTGTAGAATATCAGGGGCAAAGGAAAACAGGCAGAATCTCCTTTCTCCATTCCTGTGTTTTTTATTTGCTAGATGAGTGCCAGTAGTAACAGAAGAGGAAAAAAGTTAATTATGGCAGATTTGTGGTATTAAGGGATTAGTGGCAAGGGATGAGGATTACACTGGCATGTATTTATATTTCACCTAAAACTGCTATTATAGAGCTTCAGAAATTGGGGGAAGAATATAATCAGCTGTCATCAGGTCATCAGGGAATATTGCTTGTAGGTAGGGACTGCAATTTTTGCACCAGTGAGGATATATCTGGGGGGGGGGGGCTACAAAGGAAAACATATCAAAATACGGTAGATTTCAGAAAACATCTATGAAAATATTTGGTATGAAAGATGTGAATTCCATAGTAGGAACTCAGAGACAATTTATGTATTACACACCATGGGACAATAACTGATCTACACTACACAGAAATTATAGTTCACAGGAACATGTGCATTTAATTGAAAACTATGACACGCTTCCAATAACTATTTCAGATCATGCACCTCTAATTACTATGATAAAAATACAGGGTAATGAAATATACATGAGACACTGGCATTTCCCCACCTACATGTTAAGAAGAGAGGAATTTAAGGAATGGGTAGTGGAAATTATGTGGGGGTTATTAGGGAAGAGAGAAAGTACTCCAGAAGTTATAGCTGGTGAGTGGGATACAATGAAAGTAGGGTTTAAAAATAGAGTAGAAATAAAAGAAAAAGAGATCTGGTTAAGAAGTAATAAGAATTCTTTAGAAGGACTGTTAAAGGTTAAAACATTACAAAATAGGGCGAATCGCACAGAACATGAAGATAATTAATTGCAGAGTGTTAAAGAGAAAATAAGAGAATACCTGGATAATATGCATGAGTTTAGAAAGATTGCTGTTAAGCAACTGTTTTTGATAATAACTCAAGATCACATAAACTTTCAGCACAACAGAGATCCTTTAGTGATATAAAGGTATTTCAGAAAGTTTATGAACATTTGAATAAAGCAGAGAAGCAGGGAAATCAAGAAAAGCACAATTGGAAATATTTATGGACAATCTCAATATGCCAAGGTTAGAGGTAGATGAGGCTCAAAAGCTAACAGTTAAGATAGGAGGAGATAGATGAGATAAAAGTGGTGATGTATAACCAATCTGCAGGAAAGTCTTCAGGAATAGATGGTATTCTAGTAGAAATTTGACAGGTAGGAGGAAGGAAGTGGTACAGATATGGCAGGTTTTGTTTAACAACATTTTAAAAGAAGGGGAGGCACCAGTGTCCTGGAAAGAAGTTGTGGTGGCTTTATCATATAAAAATGGTAAAGACCCATATAACCCACCTTCATATAGGCCCATTTCAATTTTAAACCATGATTATAAAGTGTATGTGTCTATAATGGCTTAAAGAGTGGCAAAGGTGATGCCAAAATTGATAGATATGAATCAATGTGGTTTTGAGAAGGGGGGGGGGGGTAAAAGTTTGACAATATTAATAGAACAATGATGATCCAGAGGAAAGCAGAATATAAGAAAATACCACTGTTATTGGTGAGTCTTGATACAAACAAAACATACAACAGAGAAGGCTGGGATTTTATGACTAGGTCAATGGAAGCATTTGCACTTCCTGATACAATAATAAGGTTAGTTAAAAGGATAAAGGTGATGCCAAAATTGATAAATATGGACCAGTGTGGTTTTGTGAAGGGGGGGGGGGTAAGGTAAACATTTGACAATATTAATAGAACAGTAATGATCCAGAGGAAAGCGGAATATAAGAAAATACCACTGTTTATTGGTGAGTCTTGATACAGAGAAAACATACAACAGAGAAGGCTGGGATTTTATGACTAGTTCAATGCAAGCATTTGCATTTCCCGATACAATAATATGGTTAATTAAAAGGATATATGAGGGATTGGAAGCAAGAATCAAAGTGAGGAGGCTCCTCTCTGATAAGTTCTGTCTGATCAGGGGATCCAGGCAGGTATGTCCTGTTTCCCCTTTGTTATTTACATTATATTTAGAACCATTGGCAAAAAAAAATAAGGCCTCAGAAATTCAATGATATAATTGGTATGGTGTTCAAGAAAAGCTGGCTTTATTGGAAGATTATATTATTTTGTACCTGATGGAGCCTGAAAGGACATCTCAGTGTTGTGCAACATTCTGAGACATTACACAAGTAGAAAACTACTACAATTCAAAGTGGAAACAACGAATGATGATGAGGGGGGGGACTCATGAAATAAGGAAATAATGGGATTTGAGATGCAGATCCACAGGGAGAATAACAATCAAACAGGATTTTATAATCATAAAGTAGCAGAAGGTATACTAAGAACTAAACCACCATACAAATTGAGAAAGGAGATTCTGCTAATAGGGGTGACTTCAATTACAGATACGGAGAATAGACATGAGAGGACTGGAATTTACAGGAGAAAACTGGCAAAGGAGCCAATTTATTGGGAGCAAATAATTAGGGAGGGAAAAGGTAGTAGAATGGGAAAAGGCCAACAAGACATTTGGATTTCAGGCTAGGTATTGCCCTTCCTATCAAGGATTGATATTAGAGTATATCCAAAGAAAAAGGGATAGTGGAATCCGAAATGAAAGTCAGGCACCGGTTGCATTTTTAATTGGATCTAGAACAGACGCTGCTGTTAAAAAAGTGATAATTAGTAAGGCATATAAAATATTTCACTATAACTACAGGAATCAATCAGAAGAGGTCAGAAAAGATTTGGAAGAAAGATGAGATGTGCATTTCACAAAGAAACAATAGCAGGACATATGTATATCTCCCATATATAACAAAAATCCAGAAGATTTAGGACCTTTACCTGGAAATGTTTGCATAGATACTTTTCTATCCCAAGCAGCATCCAAAGATTCTTTTCCTCAGGTGGATGGCAAATGTTGGGACAGGGAAGAAAGAGATGCCTGGAGGCATATATTATTGGAATGTAGTGAGTTGGCAGTCTTTAAAAAATCCCTGCGAGTACTCTGTCAGGAATAATGGGCAAGCAAATGAGTGTAACTAAGGAAATTATTTTTTGAGCTGGGATACAAGATCTGAATTAACTTGGCAAATTGCTATGTTTAATTTTCGTGGCTACCAAAAAGCAATTTCTAGAAAATGCAAATCAAAATCTAAACCAACTGTACATGAAGTAGTGAATATCATAACATAGATAAAATAACAGCAATTGTGATCTTTAGAACGGGTAGGAGTAAATTACATATGAAAAAATGGAAACTGGAAAGAATACATGCAGAAAAATGTTTTGGAGGAGGAATGAAGTTTAAAAGAAGGGAGGAAATTAATAATTTATGTAATGCCGCTTTGATTAGATGATGTTTAACAATATGTGTGATGTATGACATTTGTCCCGGTCCCCTTCAATAAACACATCACACCATATGATATTTGATTACCTTTATTAAATTTCCATAAAACAGCTTTGTTCACCAAACTCATTAATTACAACTATTCATAATATAATTGATTCTAAACACAGTATAACATCCTTCTAATGTTAATCAGGGCAGCGTACGTACTCACCCTGCCCCAGTAAGCAGCGTCCATACCTCTGCTCGCTTACTTTACTTATGAAGCAGCATCCCATCTCACTTCATACACCATTCAGTGAATTACCTTCCACCAAATAATCAGCATCCTTACCTCAGCTTGCTTATCAATTCAGCAAGCTTCCTCCAACTACTCATTTTCCTTTCCCCAGATCCTTGAAATGAACATCCTGACACCAAAGTGGGAACAGAAGAGGACAAGCTTATACCTCTTCTCCACCAACCAGCCTGACCAGGCTGTTCCCCCTCTGTTCTACCCAAATTTGTTCAATCCACTACTTCCATAAAGGGAAGAGTCAAGCCAATCATCATTCAGTGAAACCATCATCTGTAAAGCACCTTAGAATCCCATCATAAACCCACCTTACCATACCATCACTGAAACACACCCTAACGAAACTAAATACAGTAGGATTTCCATGACCCCACTATACCACCGGAACATCCACACCAAGAGAATACATACCCTTTCAGCCCGCTTCCTTCAAAGCTGAAATCATGGCTCAACCTGAATGGATTGACAACCTATAACCACAACAAAAAACACAAACTATAACCCCTTGAACTCAAATTGACACCCAGTCAAAACCACTAGTATCAAGTCTCACACCCAGAACCCTGTCAACTGTAGCATATCACCTTAGACCACCAATTACCCAGTTCTGGATGTGCAACAACTCAATTACCATAAGAAATAGTCTAACTCCAGAACTTTAACCTTAGATGGCAGAAAACCAGCACCCCTTGACCTAGTTCCTGAAAACTCGCCTATGCTCAGCAATGAATACTCTACTTGCCCAGCCGTAAACACCCCCAATTCATTCATTACCAAATGAAAATCTGAACTAGAACCCAGGCCACCCCACTCAGAACATCCTAGCAACCATCCTAGCTAGAACACTCCAGCTACTAACCATCCTTAACCCCTGTTTGTCCCTGGCCTTTCCTCTCGAAGGCTGTCTTCCCTTATGTTACCTATACCACTAGTAAGTAATTAAGACCTGGCCTACAGGTGCCATATCCTGCAACCAGGCTTCCTTTAAACCTTCTAACTCCCCTGTAACAACACACCCTGTTTCTAAAATTACCCAAACACAGCCACTTACCTACCATGCTTCCTAAAACCCCACCTAAAACATTCACCCAAACCACAAGTGAACTTATCCTTGCATTACCCTGTAAAACCCTAGCTTGGTATGTGACATTAACACTCCCTACTCAAGAGATAAATTTGTCACTCCACTGTCCAAAATTTGCAACTTAACATCACCCTGTCCCCCATGAAAATACAAAATTCCCTGCTAAATCCTCCTTGACCAACTGGACTGTCCTGCCCTGTGTACAAGCCTGAACCCAGTACACAACCACCTGTCCACCATCAACTTGAATTATAAAGCTACCCCAAATTCCTGCCCTGCTAACCCAACCTAACAACCAGCAACCATACCACAGTCATGTCAATCCAGAAAATAGCCCTATTCCCTCAGACTTCCCCCACTAAAAGTATGATGACTACCAAATTGACAAACACCAAAATCCCATAATCCTTGGATTTCCCCTTTAAGGCTTCCTCTCAATATGCCCTCTGTCCTCCACTAATGAATTCAACCCTAAACATCTGCTCGGAGAACTCAAACCACCCTTTGCCTACTTAACAGTAATCCGCCTGTGCCGTCTTTGCTTGCCACTGCAGCCAAACAGTATGCATCACCTTCAGGTCACCAACTGATGCGATTCTCTGCACCTTTTCACGACAGCACTACCCATCATTCAAGCTATGGACACAATGGTCAATATACGCTCATCCCTTATTGATCTGTAAAAGAAAAGAAACTGTTAATGCACTGCCATAACCAAAGTATTTAATCTTAAATGTTATCCAGGGAACCCACCACCATATTCCTTTATCACTGACCGAAGTATGAGTAAGTTTAAATTCTGTCAGAGTCCCAAAGGCTTAACTGTCATATATGACATTATCAACTGCTAAGAAGACAAATTATTTCCTAGAGCCTGCCCCCATCTCTGCTACATAGCATGTATTGTCCACTCGACACCAACTTGATGAGTGGATGGGTAACATCACCCCCAAAACCAGTAGCCTAGTAACTTCCTACAATCCTAAGGGTGCTGTGACTCCACCCCACCTACTTGAACCCCAGCAACAGTGATGTGCCTTAATGTCCACTAAATAAAATGAATTACCTGTAACTTCATCATGCCCCCTGTGGGAACCCCAAATTTCGATCACCACATAATCCATTCCCATTGAGATCCCCTTACCTTTAGCAACTAGGATATCCACCATGACAACCTGCTTCCACCATCTGCAAGCTCCCTCCGTAGCACTGCTCCAATTCAGGCGGCTATCTCAGCACCACCATCTGCAAAGAGAAAGACAAATATAAATCCTCTGACGTGCATTAGTAAGGGTCCCCTTTACTCCTTTGTTCCCCATTATAGTGGCAGCATTCCTTATCTTGGCAATGGAATGAGGATCAGTCAGGGATGAAGTAGATTAAATAGGAAGTTATAATACTATTATGTACCCATTTTCAGATAACTCTGGGTACAATGTCCATCTCATGATTATGCAAAGAACAAAATAAGGCTTATGAGAATAGACATTATGCCATATGTGTATAATTTACAGATGTACCTTGAAAGTTAAACAAAAGGGTGAATACAAAAGAAATGGTCTCACCTGTTTTGTTCCTCACTGACACTACAGCACCCACTTCATATCAGACATAAAATGCATGTGATGCATGTAAAAACTATCCTGCGTGTGTTACAAATTATGACACTACAGACATGCTTTTTGCCTTGATACACAATCACACATCACAGAAGTAAAACAAATTGATAAATATTAACTTTGGAGTTACTCCTATTGTAAAAATGGCTGTAAAATGATGTGGGGACAAATAGGAACAGATTTTAAATATTGCCCTTAGAAACTTAGGAAGTTGTAAAGACAAATAAATCCAGGTGACTATTACATCCACACACAGGTTTATTTTGAAGCGCTTTTTGTCTGCTTCTATGCAGACCTCATCAGAAAATACAAATAGCATTACACAACCTCAATTAAATACTGTGATCTCCAAAAAAAGCGGGATAATTAAGCAATCAACAAGTAGACGAGAACGATCTAAGAACCATTAAAGCAAGTCAACTGTAAACATCTCTAACTCACAAAATAAAACAGTAAATAGATCGTTCTCATCTACTTGTTGATTGCTTAATTATCCCGCTTTTTACGGAGATCACAGTATTTAATTGAGGTTGTGTAATGCTATTTGTATTTTCTGATGAAGTCTGCGTAGAAGCAGATGAAAAGAGCTTCAGAATAAACCTGTGTGTGTACGCAATAGCCGCTTGGATTTATTTGTCTTTACAAACTTAGAAAGTTGACAGAATAATAGGTTTTTGCATTAGCCTGAATTTTCTGAAGGATGTGGAATTTCAAACTCAAATGCTTGTCATTATTTAATGACTTCAATCTTCAGCTATTTTACAGAAATGTACAGGTTTTTGGAGGAACACATCAAAATATGAGGCAAAATTCTGGACATTCTGCGTAAATCTGTACTATTGAGAGGTATGGTGGATATACTGTGACAGCTCGCAAACGACATTTTAAACAGCCCCATGTCCGCACTACCCAGCCTGTGCACGTGCAGACTACCATGCTACCTTAAGCAAGCCTCACACTCTGAGCCTAAAGCCCAGGAAAAGACATTCGCAGTTCTTTCAATGGGAAAAGCATTCAGTGTCCACCACAACCAGGCACAAAATCGGAAACCGAAATGCACCCTCCAGCCACAATTTGCATCGCCCGAAAACATCCCCAAGCAGCTACCACTGTTACGCTTTTCCCCCATTCCCCAAGCCAAAACCATCAAAAATACACCACTACATCAACACCTCTCCTAATACAAACCCCCTCCACACCGAGGCGCTTCCTCCCGTCACCAAAACACACACAAACATCAAGCAAAACCCCAAATCAGCCAGTCACACTCCCCACCAATCACCAGCACAAACACCTTAACTCTGACCACATCCACAGCATCATGAGCCCCCTCATCCAACCACCCCCCCTGACACTCTCAAAACCCAACCCACTCCATGCACCAACCCCCCAGCAGAGACAAGACACATAGCATTCCTCTTTTCTTTTTTTCTTCTTTTCCCTATGCTGAAATCAGTTGCACCAGCTGCACAAACCAACCTGCCGAGACCGAAGGGCAGACAACCCAGCAGTGGCTGCCCACCAAAAGAACCTATTCAGCACCATGCATTCATGACCATGCCAATGCACAGCACGACTGCCTGGGTGGCAGGACCTCACCTGCAATTCCTCCAGGCAAGGAACAGAAGATGCAACAACCAAATGCCATCCGACACATGTGCGGAGCAACCCAGGCAAGTCAAAACTTTAGTAGAATTGAAATCCAGAGCAATTCATGATGTACTGAAATGCAATTGTGACATTAATCAGCATATAATGCATTCTATACTGCTGTATTACTGCATTGCAACCTGTCCAATTTGATTAGGATATGAGTATCAATGTTCTATTCTAATTTTTTTTTTTTTTTACTACTGGCCACAAGTCCTCTGTTCCTTTAACACTCCAAAGTAAACCTTCACATCTGACCACTTTGCCAACTCACCCTTTCCAGGATCAGTCCTGGACAACAACCTGGCTTACAATTATACGTTTGTAAATATGAATAGCGAATGCAGCCGTTTACCCACACCAGTACACTGACAACACTCAGTGAATCCTCCAGGTCCTGTCCGTGAGGTGCTTTTCACAGAAATCAGTAGTGATATGCACAATCTTTCCCAGCTTGCGAAAGGAAACTCGCGGCTCTCCTAAGCCTCGGACAAACCACCAACAAGGCACGAGCACAGGACAAAGCAGACCAAAATCTGTTTTTTTTTTTTTTTTTTTTTTATATATATTTTCTCACCCTGTTGAGTTTACCACCTGGCAAGAACAGGAAAAGCAATGCAATCCACATCCACACATCCACTCTATGCATACATTGCACCTCGCGCTCAACAGCCAACCATTGTGCCACCCAACCAAAGCCCACGAAAGCCGCCAATGAGGTAGACTCCAAAAGCCCTCGAATCAACACCACCCAAGGTCTACCACCAACCACCCAACAACCCGACCCTAGGACAGCAATACCAGCTGAAAACATGCTCCTCCACCATCAGCTCCAAAACCGCAAAGGTCAAAGCAGTGAAAACTCGCATGCCCAATGCAGAGGCCCCCGAGCCTCATACCAGCACCAGCCTCCCCACCCATTCCAGTACCCATTCAACCCTGATCCACAGCACCCCACCAAATCCATTGATGGGCCAATGAGACAACAGGGCCTCCAGCAAAATACACAATATGCAGCGAAAAAAAAAAAAATCAGTCCCGGCACCCTGTACTTAAGAAGCATCAACCTTAGCCAGCATAAATAAAGCCATACCCTACATTTACTACTCACTTCATCATGCCCACTGCCAAACCAAGGCCTACCTGACCAAAGAACCCACCGGTCGTCACGGACATGAACCTGCAAGATAGCAAGTTCACGCCAAAATGTGATTGCTTAGCCCAGCTACACTACACTAGACTAAACCTGTTAAGCTCCTCCCCATCCTTATCTCATTTCCTCCCAACCATCCCTGCCTCCACTTAACCCTTTCACCTCCCCAACACACTTAACTCCCCTTAATATCAACCTAACCCCCATGAAGATGTCCTGGGGCGACTTGGTTTGTTGCCAAACTTCATTTGTAAATGTGAACTTGTTAATATGGTTTAGTTACTTTTATATAAATGTAAGTTTGCCCATGTCACAAGTGATTCAATAATGGTGTTTAAAAAGCTAATAATTAATCCATGTAGTTCTGAATCACCTGCAAATATTGCTTTCTCAGTCCTTTGATATATCAAAGGTTATGTAAAATTTGCATACATTGTTATTTTGTTTGGGCTTCTTCTTTTTGGAGAGTTTAGAAGACAAAATTCTAAACCTTTCAGTCATTCCTTTGGCTGCTTTTGGGATGGTATTTTCTGGCTGTCCATTCTCCCTGTTTACAGATCCCAGAACTGGAATTTGAAAGGTCAAATGGCTCAGTTAGGCTATGAATTGTCATACATTCCTTTCTGTTTTCTTCTGATTCCGTTTGGGATTGCAGTGGTCATGTGCCAACGTATTGCATCATCTACAGCTTATTGCCTTTTCTGATGCTTGACTGAAGATAGCCAGTGCTTTCAATGTTTTTCATTAAAATGCGGCATTAAATAAGGGGGTGGAGCCTATAAAAATTTAAACTTTCTATTGGAGAAAAGAAAGGGGAATGAAAATTAGCAGGTGTGATAGTTAATCCTCTAATTATTCCTTTATGGAAGTAAAAAAAAAATAAAAGTTAAAACTTGGCAGTGTTTTGGCTAAAAAATGTAACAAAGCTGCCACAGTTATAAATCCTCAGGACTGTCTGCTGGATTATGTCAGAATTTTCTGCATTTATTTACCCTTTACCTTCCCTAAACAAGATTGTGTGAGTGCCCTTCTAGAGAGAGCTTTACAGTGGATTTGTGCACAAATAACTCCTGGGTTTTTGTAAAGCAAGTGGTTAAATATAAAGTAGCTTGGATGAGGAAGTTGAAGTAAAAGATTTGTAGTGTGTTTCTTATAACTTGAGAGTTTTAGCTGGACCATATCATAGTATGTGGGCAGTTTGTGAGTAACCATCAATGTTTTTACCACTGCAGACATGGTGTATCAAATGAGCCTTGTAACAGACGTAGCAGGAAATATTAAAGATTAAATTCTTCTAATGTTTTACTTAAAAATAAAGTATTGTTAACATAATCTGATGGTGATTATCATATCTGGTTAACTTATTTAACTGGTGACTTATTTCTGGGAGTCTGTTCCTTGACATACTTTTGGGAGTCTGTTCTTTCTTTAATCAGGGAGTCATTAAGGTCACTGCATTCTAAGATCATTGCCTAGATTGTTAAGGCTTTAGTTTGTTTATTTTGCAGAAAGAACTTATCAGGCATTTGTAACTTTGCCAGTCAAAATAATTTGAAATGCAGTATTTCAAACACTATAGAACAAACCTACAAAGAAGCTTGTAGACTGAAATTTGTAGTCTAACTTGTTCATTCACTTAGAGGGCATATTTTTTCATTCAAGTTGTTGACCCTTTTAATCTGTCTGACCATTCATGATTCATTCTCCACTCATGTTTCAGGCTCCTTTTTGAAGCTGTGCACTTTCATTAATAGAGTGAAATTCTTTAGCACCACGTTCCGATTTCTGTATAACGTTTCTTTGATAAAATACCCCAAGTCTTCCTATTAACCAGTCTCCTTCCCACATAGTCTCCTTCACAGATTTGCTGTAGTTCATGCTGGATAGCCCCACCTTGTTCAGCTTACAAATACATTTTACTGTCTGTTTCATGCATGTTTGTCTTCTTTCATTTTTCTCTTGGAAGGGCATTTTTATGTGCTTTGGACATTCCATCTAACATTATGCAAATTTTCATGCAACTGTGCATTTATGCATCCATATTTGTAGCCGTTCTGCGATCTTCTACATCAGCCTTTACGTGGTGTGAATACTGCAGTCATAAATTCATAAATGTATACCCTGTGTTATGACCCTAAGGCCTTCTAGGAACATAGATCTCCCTCACTGTTCTCCAGATCCTCCAGGAGCTTACCTGAAGAAGACATCGAGAGAGTGGTGCTCAGACTCCTTAAGTTGTCGGCCTTGCTAAAATTTTTATTGGCTCCGACCATTTCTGTCTCGGAGCCGACTCCTGCTACCGATCCTGCTCTTTTTCCTCCTCCAACCCAGATTGGGCCTTTGGAGCCGATGCTGTCGGTACTGACTATAGTGGTTGTCTCGGAGCCAAGCTCCACTCCGATACTATCGGCGCCATCCGAAGTGTCAAGGGTCGGAAGCTCTTTGGCCCAAGGGGGACACTTGGAACCAAACCTCTTCAGTGCCGAGTCTTCCTCTTGGTGCATCGGCCTGAGTGAGCTCGGGCCCTACATTGTTCTCGGAGCCGATTCCTTTGGAGCCATCGGCATCTCCGCACTCTTTGGAGCTGGGGCGTTGTTTGGAGCTGGAGGAATCGGTCTTTGTGAGGATGAGGAGCATGTTGGATAGTTCATCCATACTACGTAGGAGTACCGGTGCTATATTCCATCAAGCGCCGACTACAGTGTCAGCATCCTCTCTCCCCCGGGATGGTAGAGACTCACAGCCTCAGGGCCCCCATTTGGGTGGTCCCCAATCTTCCGAGACCTCCCCAGAAGACCCCGCTGAGGAGCCCCCACGGAAGAGATCATGTAAGAGGAACAATGTAGACTCCCCTGATGAGTCTGTCACATCTGGCACTGATCTCGATGAGTCGGAGGGATCCCCTAAGTCATCCACTGAAGATGTCTCCTACGCAGACATTTTGGAGATCCTCAGGCAGAGAGGCAGCTGGCCCACCGTTACCCCGTCCGATGAAGAGTCAGTGTACCTGAAAGCTTTTGGGTCTCAACCCTCAGTTTCATGGGTGTCTCCTCCATTTGACGAATTACTGGATCTTGTCAGAAAGCATGGAAGACTCCTGATGCCATGGAACAGTCCCCAGGAGGCCAAATAAATTTCTTTCCGCCCCTAAAGACAAAGAGTTTTTATCCAAGGGTTTACCTGTTGATGCCATTGTGGTGGCGGCAGCCACTAAGAAGGAGCTAGCAGAGATTTCTTCTATTATCCATCCACCTAATAAGGAATCCTGAATGATGGATAGGTACGGGAAGTGTATCTTCTCTTCAGTGGCTTTTCACTCCAATCGCTGAACTATCTATCACATTTTATGAGACTTCAGAGAGATCTCCTAAAGGAGTTAGGAGATACTCTACAGGGTACCTCTACTGAAGTAGTCCCATCTACAGTGTCGGCTCAGTTGGCTACTCTCACATCTATTGTTAACTCCTCCATGCGGCTGATCTCATACGCAGCTGATGGTGCGAGTAGGGCGGTGGTTCAGGAGTCTCCTTAAGGAGACATTCCTGGATGCATCTATGCAACTTTGCTGAGCCTTTCAAGTCTACATTCACCAATGCTTCCATGGATGGATCCTCTCCTTTTGGACCCAAGGTGAAAGATACCCTCACCAGGTGTGAGCAGGAAGGAAAGACGCTCTCTGCCATGGGAGTCCGTTTTACTGTTCCTTCTAGACCTTACCCTAAAGGTCAGAAGAGCAGCAAAATGTGGTTCAAGAAATTACAGAGACCTTTCCAGGACACACAGGGTGATTCCTCCTTCAGAGGCCGGGGAGGAGGACATAATGGTAGACATCGCCCTAGAGGCAGGGGAGGCCCACAAAATCAGGGAGGTCATGATTCCTTTCATGACCATCCCTATCAGCATTCCTGTTGTGGAACCCGACTGTGCATCTCTGGAGCCGGACGGGGGTTGCCTGTCTTTGTATCCAGAAGCCTGGCTAAATCTCACTCAAGACAAGTGGGTACAAGACATTATCACCAGAGGTTACTCTGTACCCTTTTCCCTACCACCATGCCCTCCCAAAAGGATCCTATATGTACCACCCAATCACAGGGATCAAGTGGCTATAGAGATAGAAAAGCTGCTATTAAAAAGAGTCATCCAAAAGGTCCCAAAAGACCAGACAGGATTCGGAACATACTCCAGGTTCTTTTTAGTTCCAAAAAGAACAGGGGACCGGAGACCCATCCTAGACCTAGACAGGTTAAACGAGTATGTAAAGAAGTCCAAGTTCCGAATGGTCACTCTGCAATCCATACTTCCTCTGTTAGGTAGAGACAGCTGGGTGTGCTCAATAGATCTCCAGGATGCCTACTACCACATAATGATGGACAAAGCATCAAGGAGCTACCTACGCTTCCAGCTGGGAGCCAATCATTACCAGTTTCAGGCACTGCGCTTTGGTCTCACCACAGCCCCCTGGCTGTTTACCAAGTGCATGGCAGTAGTCACAGCTCATTTGAGGTGTCAGGGAATCCAAGTCTTTCCATACCTGGACGATTGGCTCCTGACCGCCACCACCAGGCATCGCCTAGTTCAATTGAGAGATTCCACACTCAATCTCTGTTCTCAGTTGGGAATCTTGATAAACTGGGAAAAATCCTCTACTTTGCCCACTCAGTCTATAACTTTTATAGGAGCAAACATAGACACGGTCGATATGACAGCCAGACTACCTACAGACAAAATACAGAATCTTGTGCAACAAATTTACAGGATACTTCCCCTTCGAAGAGTCAAAGTGAAGGTGGTGTTGCAGCTTCTCAGAACTATGCCATCAACCATAACCTTGGTAACTTTAGCAAGACTACATATGAGAATGGTTCCTGTCATCCCAGTGGTCGTTTCAGCAGTTGCCTGTACATCATCAGATTCTGATTACAGATTCTTGCAAAAAAGACATACGCTGGTGGATTCAACCAGGTCATCTTACCACAGGGACTCTGTTTGTACCGCACCAACCCATTACCACTGTGACCACGGATGCCTCTCAGATAGGGTGGGGGGGTCATTATCTTGGCAGGACTGTCCAAGGCGCATGGCAAGAGCAGGAGGCCCATCTGCATATCAGTGTCCTAGAGATGAGAGTGGTGCTTCTAGCATTGCAAGCAGTTCACGACTTTCTCCCTCTAGGGACGATAGCTATCCAGACTGACAACATGTCGGTAGTCTGGTATCTAAACAAACAAGGGGGACCAGATCATACCCCTTATGTCGAGAGGCCCTGCGAGTTTGGAATTGGGCGATTTCTTCCTAACGCTTTCTCATTGCAACGCACATCCCAGGGACTTTCAACGTGATAGCGGACAAGCTAACCAGGGCTATATTGTTACCTCACAAATGGTCCTTGATCCAGAAAATAGCCAGTATGATCTTCCACAAGTGGGGACAACCCTGCTGCGACCTCTTTGCCAGCCCCATCAACACCAAATGCAGCACCTTTTTCCTCTTTCATCCTTCTTCCGAGATAGTCTCCAAGATATGCACTAGTCCATGATTGGCCCCCGGGACTCCTTTATGCTTTTCCTCCTTTTCCACTCATCCTCAAGGTCATACAGAAAACAATGTTGTTGGGAAGCAAGATGATCCTCATCACTCCTTACTGGCCTCGTCAGATTTGGTTCCCTTTTCTCAGGCCTCACCTGTTAGACTACCCATGGACTCTGGACCCAGTGCCAGACCTCCTGACACACGTCAGGTTCTCTTCAACCCAGTCTCCACACTCTCAAACTGACAGCATGGCTGCTCCAGTTCTGTCACTAGTCAGGCTTCATGATCTGTCTCCAGCTTTAACTCATATTATTACCTCATCTCACAAGCCTTCGACTAGAAAATTGTATCACAGTAAATGTAAGAGATTTTCTATATGGGCACACAACAGAGAAGTTGATCCATTTACAGCTCCCATTACTATTGTTCTAGAGTTTCTTTCAGAACTCTTTCACCAGGGTTCAGCGGCTGCTACACTCCAAGTTCAGCTAGCAGCAATATCTAATTTTCATGTGGGGATTAATGATTCCAGTCTTATGTCTCACAAACTGTGCAAATCTTTTGTTAGGGCTTCCTTGATGTTATGACCTCCTGTGCAAGACCCCATTCCTCCTTGAGACCTGAATCTAGTCCTGTCTAGACTTACTCTGCCACCTTTTGAACCAGATCATAGTTGTCAGTTGAAATTCCTGTCTTGGAAGACTTTTTCTGGTAGCAATAACCTCAGCCAGATGAGTTTCTGAATTACAGGCCCTGTCTGTTAAACCTCCATATTTAATTTTTCACAAAGACAGGGTCTCTCTCCGGACCAACCCTTCCTTTATTCCTAAAGTCTGTTCTCAATTTCACTTAAACCAAACAGTTGAATTGCCAGTGTTCTTCCCTAATCACTCCAATAAAGCAGAGTATACATTCCACCATTTGGATGTGCATAGGCAACTGCGTTCTATATCCACAGGACCAAAGGATTTAGAAAATCAGAACAGCTGTTCGTTTCTTTTGCTGAGACAAGAATGGGCTTGCCAGTTTCCAAGGTTACACTATCGAACTGGATCTCTAGTTGTATTTCCTTTATTTATAGTTCTCAGGGAAAGGAGTTACCCTTTAAAGCTAAAGCGCATTCCACCAGGTCCTTTTCTACTTCTGCTGCTTTCCAAGCCAGGACACCTATTGATAATATATTTGCAGCAGCAACATGAGTTACCCCTCATACCTTCATTTCCATTATAAATTGGATTTAACTACCAGGGGTAGAGCCTCGTTTGGTTCCACAGTACTCAGGAGTATTTTCCAGTGAGCCACCCACTCAAGATGCTGGGGACACTGTCCCACATGTAATAATGGAGGCAAGATAGGACTACATAACATAAAGAAGTTATGTACTCACCATAACATTCCATGTATGTAGTCCATCTCGCCAAACATTATTAAGAACCCACCCACCAGCCCCCTTCCTGGAGGATCTGGAAACAGTTTTTCCTTTTCTACAGTGGTTTATACCACAAGGGCGCTTTTTATTACAGTTTATTCTTCCGGATCTTTGTCCTTTTTCCTGTCTTATCCTGATCGACTAGTAGCAAACAAGATCTGGGGAATGTGCACATACACCATGGGATACCTATTAGCCACGAGCCAATCAGAAGTTTTCAGGCTTTCTAAGTGGCCGAGTCGGAGCCGAGGATCGGCTCCGAACCCAAAAGTAATAATGTTCGGTGAGATGGACTACATACATGTAACGTTATGGTGAGTACATAACTTCTTTTTGCTTTAAGTCTTTGTTGGCTGCACACTTGCTGTCCTTTTCTATTACCTCACTAATGCAGTGTTCAAACTATTTACTAAGTAACAAAGTAAGACTTACTGGTCTCTAATGTGTAATATTGTTAGCTTTTACTTTCTTTAATATATGTGTAGTATTAGATAGTTTTCACAGTTCTGGAACAATATCATGTCTCAGAAACTTATTAAAGATATTGTACAGTATTAGAGCTAATTTTTGAGCTAATTATTTAATATATTCCCAGAATGCAATCTGGTCCCATGTGTGTTTCTTTATATTATTTAATGACTACAAAATCTGTAACTCAGTAAATGTTGGGCATTGTCTATTTGTCCAGAAATTTGTCAGTCGTTTTGTGGAAACTTTAGTTACTATTTCAAATGAAAAGTAGTTAAATTCTCCAGCCATAAGTTTATGCCAGCGATTATTTTTGCCGTTAAAAATTAAAGATCCTGTATGGCTTTTCTTTATCATGAATGAATTAATATAGCCATGGTAAGCCATATGATTATTCATTTGTCATAGTGCATTTTCAAATCTTGCCTTTTCTGTTTTCAGCAAACCTTTAAATTGTTTAACATCAGCATTTAATTTGAATTTATTACTTCTTGAGGGATATTTTTAAAAATCCCATGAATATGTTTTTTTCTCTTATACATTTTCCAATTCCATCACTTTGCATATTTCCTTTTCTTTAGCCAAGAAACATCTATTTTGAATTATCAATTATGACATAGGCAGTAATACATTGATATAAATGAAAACAGAGCATATTGACATATTTTCAGTTGTAAACATTATACAGCACATATAATGTACTATACAGTCATTGTAATTTGAGCATTACATAGCTAATTTAACTCTTGCCTTCCCTTAAACCTCATTCCTTCTCCAAAACATTATTCTGCATGTATTGTTACCACAACCACAATTCCCATTTTCTCTATGTAATTTTTGTAAGATCCCATTTTAAATTCATTTATCTCTTTTACAATATTCAATGTTTCAACTACAGTTAGCTTAGACTGTGCTTTTTTTTCTAGTAATTTTTTTTTATTTTATTTTTATTTTTTATTTTTGGCAGCCACAGGAATTAAACTTAACAAGACCTTATTATGTCTAGGCAATTTAAATCCTGTATACCAGCTCAAAAGAATAATTTCATTAGTTACACCTATTTCCTCACCCAGTTTTTCAGACATAGTACTCTGCAGGGAATTTTTTTAAGTCTGCCAACTCACTACAATCCTAAAACATATGTTCCCAGTTACATCTTTCTTCCCTATCACCTCTAGCATTTGCCATCTACCTGAGGAAAAAAATCTTTGGAGTCTGCTTTGGGGTATACAATACCTATTCAAACTCTTCCAAGCAAACATCCTAAATATTCTAGACTTTGTTGCATATTTGGGATCCATACATATGTCCTCCCAATGTTTCCTTGTGAATTGCTTATCCAGCCTATCTTCCCAATCTTTTCTAACCTCCTACGATTGACTCCTGTAGTTGTCATGCAATGTTTATATGCCCTACTACTGTTGTAGATTCAACTAAAAACTCTACCAGAGAAGGTATTTTACTTAGGATTTCTCTTTGCTTGTACTCTGATATCAATCCTTGATAGAAGATGGTAATTACTAGCCTGCAATCCAAATGTCTTCTTGGCCTCTTCCCATTCTATTACCTTCCCCTGTGTAAGTTATTTGTTATCAGTATCTTGGTTCCTTTGCCAGTTTTCTCCAGTAAATTCCAACCCCCACTTTCCTACTCTCTCTGCACCTAATTGCAGTCATCACTATCGGCTGAATCTCGTTTCTCCATTCTTGTGCTGGCTTTGCTCTTAGAATAGTTTCTGCTACTTTATGAATATAATATTCTGTATAGCTGTTGTTACTCTCCTTAATTATTATTATTTTGTTCATTTTTCAGCAAGACATAGAACAATACATAAAATGTTTATAATTTTCTGGGGAGATATGATCTATGAAAGCAGTTATAGAATCACTTCTGAATGGTTATTGATATGGTTTGCTGGGGGGACAGTATCTGACAATGAGCAATATGGCTATTATATTTCTACAATTCCTTCACAGTCAAAGATACTGTATTTTCTTAGAAGGGACACAGTCTATTGCAAAACTATCTTTGGGACCTGACATACGGCCTGTTATACACAACTAGTAAAAACATCACTATTGCTACAGTTAACACTATGCTAGGTTTCCATCTTGAGTGTTATTTGACCTTTGTATAAATGGCTGTGAAAAGGTGATATATGAAATTAAATGGCAGTTACAGGATCACCTGTGATTGATTACTGATATTCTTCATTGGGATGGGATAGTATCTGTTGCAGAGCTATATGGTTATTGTATTTATGTGATTCCCTTTACAGTCAGAGGCAGCATACCCTCTTAGAAAAGCCATACCGCACTGTGAAAGTGTGCATTTTGTGCCAAAGTACTTTATTAGAAGTCCTTGCATTTTCTTATTGCAAAATGGCTTTGTGGAACTAATATATGACCCCTTGCCAGCTTGTAAATCCAGAATTTCTGAGAGCATTTGTTGTCACAGTCTGGTACTATGTTTTATTTCAACCTAAGGACAGTTTGACCTGCGCACAAAAGGCAGGAAGCATGTGATGTATGAAAGCAAACACCAACTTCAGGATCACTTCTGATTATTGATATGCTTGTTTGGACGGAACAGCATTTATGAACAGACTATAAGGCAGTTATAAACATGTGATACCTTCATAGTCAAAGGCAGACTACTGTCTCAGAAGTCGGACATTGGGATAGTGTTTGTTTTGTACCAAAGAACCTTATTACAAGTTCCTGATTTCTGTATTGTGAACTCTCTTTCTGGAACTGACATATGGCCTGTTATACAGAGCTGATAAATGCAGCTTTTGGAGTGCTTTTGTTGTCATAGTCATTTGCTGTCCACCTGCTACTTGTCCTCTGTACAAAAGGGCTTAGGTAGCTGATGTATGAAAGCAATTGGTTGTTGTGGGATAAATTTTGATTTATAATTGATATGGCTTGTTTGAGGACAGTATCTATCAAATAGCAATATTATAGTTATGTGATTCCTTTACAGGCTAAGGTGGTGTACCCTCTCAGGGAGAGCACATATTACTGGGACGATATGTATGTGCTTTGTTCCAAGGTACCTTATCATAAGTCTCTAATTTTTATTGTAAACCTTCTTTAGGGAGCTGATATATGGCCTCTTATATACAGCTAGTAAATATAGCTTTTCAGATGACTTTTATTGCCACAGTGTTACACTATATGATTGGTTTCCAACTGGGTGCCAATTGACTTCTGTACAAATGACTATGGGCAGGTGATATAGGATAACTTCTGTTTGATTATCAGTATTGTTTATTGGTGCATTATCTGTGAAAGAGGTACATTACTATTATTTTTATGTGATTCCTTCATCTTTAGAGATAATGTACTCTCTCAGAAGGGACACATTCTGCTGGGACAGTGTTTGTATTGTACAAAAACCTCTTATTAGAAATTCCTGAATTTCACAAGGACAACCAGATATCTCCTCCATGTGGTGCTTTATCTGATTTTCATCTCGAATCAAGTGCAACAGAGAGTACAGTCTCTTCCTGGTATAAAAAACAAACATAAACTGGACAGATTTTATTCCATAACATAAAAGATACATATATATATATATATATATATATATATATATATATATATATATATATATATTAAAGAGTGCACACAGCTCAGCAGATGCCTTTGCTATGGCATCTGTGACATCCATATTTAAACATACTTGGCTATGGGTAGAATCTTGCCCATATGATGTCCATTTGGATTTATTAGATGTCCCTGTTTTTAAAGATCCCCATTGTGTTATGCCTGTAGACAGTATGTTCACAAACACAGAAATGAAAGGAAGGGCTTGTTTCACTGGTGTCCAAGAACAAAAACACATCTCCTTAATGGCTTAGTTTGCAAGTGCTTGAAAGGTAATGAGTGACACATGTAAGTTTTGTGTGTGTGTGTGTGTGTGTGTGTGTGTGTGTGTGTGTGTGTGTGTGTGTGTGTGTGTGTGTATATATGTATATATATATATATATATATATATATATATATATATATAAGTTGTCTTTGTGTTTTGCTGCCAGATCCTATCGTACACTCTTACTGCAACTTCAGTACTGTGTATTCATACTTATGTTACTACCATTTCCTATGCACATTCCTAGAGCATCCTTACAGCTGTGTATTAAGATATCACTTCTGTACATAATTGTATATATGTGTTTTCACCCTAATCCAGTTATTTACATGGCACAGTGTCTTATTTGATCTGCAATGTACTTCTATTTTTAACTCCTGTGCGGTACTTTCAGTATTTGGCACTGCACATCTACACATGGGTCATGGCTGAAATGAGTTTTTAGGCCAGTGCACTTAACCATTTAACAAATAGAAATAAATAAATAAAACAAAATAAACCTTCAATTCTAACAAAATTCTATGTTATACAAATCCAGAAAACAGTAAGACAACATTGAAATCAGAAATAATCATCTTCCTTTCCTTCCTCTTTTCAAAAGAAGTGTAAAGAAGAAAACATGTAAAAATCTCAATGACTTGGGTACAAAGCTATCACATATCACCCCATCTATTCACACTGTAGTAGGAAAGCTTCAGCATTGCTTGACACATTGACAGGCGATTACCACAGTTAAGTGGGTACTTCCAAGAATGTTAGAAGGTAATTCATTAGATGTTGAGTGCTTACTGCATTTCATTAAGGTCCTCAGATGCCAATTCACCAGTTAGCATATAATCTTAGAACTAGCACAACAGTTTTATACAAAAGTGAAGTATACTGTTTTATAACACCAGAAAGGAAATTTTTAACACCAGATTCTTTGTAGTTTGCCTAAAGAGACAATTCCTGGTATCGACATTTAGAGCTGTCAAATCTCCTCCAATTCAGTGTAGCAGAAAAAACATTTCTTATGATATCTCTGAAAAACATTCTGTTATGATGTGAGGTATTGTCAATTATGCCAGGAGAAGAAGGGCAGCAGAATTGTAACATATGCCAGCATAGCTAGCTGGAGTTTTGTAAAGAATTATATGTCATTTGTATATCAAACTGATTTGTACATATGCTTGTGTTGAAAATGCATTTGTAAAACTGCTTGTGTTAAAAAAATATACCAACAGTGGGTCCTGCTGAACAGACAATAAATACACATGTATGTCAGACTGCATTGTAGCTGTTGAATATATTGTAACAGAGGGTACTGGAAGAGAAGAGGTTAATCTCAGTCCAGATAACTTTGAAAAATAGTCTGAAATTAAATTACCTGATTTATACCATAAAGATTGTATCTTACAGTTCTGATTGCAGCTAGAGACGAAATGTCTGTGAAAACCAGGACTAGGAATCCAACTATATTGTCCTTAGGGGTGTAAATGTTGAAATGAATATAATGTAACAGAGGATACTGGAAAAGAAGAGGTTAATCTCAGTCCAGATACATTTGAAAAATAGTCTGAAATTAAATTACCTTGTTTAGACCATAAAGATTGTATCTTACAGTTCTAATTGCAGCCAGAGACAAAATGTCTGTGAAAACCAGGAGTAGGAATCCTACTGTATTGTCCTTAAGGGTGAACTAATTGCTACCCTGGAAGGATGGGCGTTTTGAAATGGTTTTATAGCTTCCAGAGGCAATAACACATCTCACCAAAGCTTATCTGTGTGTATAGTAACACATATGTGCTAGATTCTGGTTCAATTTCTAGTAAAGAGAGTCATATGACCAGATGTATCTGATGTCATTCTCTAATCCAGCACTGAAATGAAGTTTTAATACTAGATGAGACAGAAGTCTCAGAGCATCTGTTTTTGAAACCTGACAAAGAAGGAAGACCACTTACCCACATCATTGTGCCTTGCTATAGTAGTTAACTAAATAAGAGTAATTCTTTACATCAGTCAGGAAAATATAGCGAGATTAGTTAAGTACTGTTTTTTCTGTATCTTTGTGAATCTATCCATCTGTGTTATGTTTAATATTTCCTGTGATTGAAACGCTGGTGTTTATTGTAAATAGATATTTAGTATTTTCATGTTCTTTTATTATTTATTATTAAATATATTTAAAAGTTTTGTTGTGGCTGATCCTTTAGAGAATATTTTAACATTTGAGAGTACTCATATTTATTTGGTGACACTGTGACCACTCCTGAAACCTTGCTGCATTGGTCAAACACTACCATTTGTATTAGTATTAATTTTTCTCAGTATGATTGGGTACCCTTGTAATAGACTTAGAGTATCTGGCTTTGGAGTGTTCTGGTGGTAGTACCTACATTATTGTCTGGGCAGAGGGGGGCATAGCTGGTAAATCTGTATCAGCCTTTCCCAGGTGTGTTTGAAAATCAAATCTCAAAGAGTGTGTGTGTCAGCTGCTTGCAGCAGGGACACAAAGCACTGGTTTCACAGAAAGGGTGGTGGAAGCCTTGGCTTGGAACACTCGGCTAAGGACTCAACTCTATAGCTGTGTCAGTGGATAGTATTGGGTGCCTGAAGAGAGGGGAAACCCAGTCTTCAGAATGAGTGTGTTTCTTGTGTGCTCTGAAAGGAAAGTGCACTTGGTGCAGAGACCTGCATCTGAAAATACTGTGGGCATCCATTTTTGTTCCAAGTGAACTTCCCTGTTCAGTGTCAGTGAGGCTGCCTGATTACTGGTTCAGAGCAGGGACGCCACACATACTATCACATACAGAATGTATTTGTATCATGGCAATGGTGGTAATGGAAGATATCTGTCTTCATATTACAGTAAGGCTTTCTCATAGAAATTATCTTGTCTTTCAAGTAAGAGATTTTGTATATCCACAGCCCCAGGAGTATTTTTGAAATATGTATCTCTCGTAAATACCCGCATGAGAATGGAGAAGATAAGCTCCAAAAACTGTCATCCTCCAGATTGTGTGAGGACATTCCTACAAGGATTTCTTTATCAGCACAGTTGCTGGTCAATAGCATTTGTTTGTGCTAGGTAATTTTAATATCTGGGTGGATGATGAACCACTGGCTCTTTTATTAAATAATTTAGTTTTGTTATGAGAGGGTTGGGGTTTGGGCAGGTTTATAACCTCTATAAATGTAAATTAGTCACACCTTGGACTTCTTAATGCATGTGACAACAACAGATTTGGTGGTAGAAAACGTCTCTTGGTCTGACCACTTAATAGTTCCTTTCAGCCTTCAATTGTCCTGATCTTGAACTGAAGGTAATTATTTCTACTAGTCATATTAGTTTGGAACTTTTTTCCACAGCAATCATTTCACTCCTTTCACAGGATGATGTTGATTCTCGGGATAACGTCATAACTAATTATAATAGATCTGTGTCCCTTGAACTAAAGGCTGTCAGCTTGAGTTGTATTCATCCAGTCTCTAAAAGGAGACAGGAACCCTGGTTTGACCAAGGCCTCCATTTTTAAGATGAGAAGAGCACAGGTTGAAGCATAGTTGGGGTTGTATGGGTCTATGGAATGGCAAACATGATCTGGACAAACACTATGCCACCTGCAAGGTGGATATGTCCTAGGGTCCTAATGGAGAGATAAAAAGTCAGCAAGCAAATTAGAGTAGTAGTGCTGAAATTGAATTCTTCCTCAAGTCTTGGTGAGCACCTTCACGAGGTAGACCCTGTTTTTCACAAAATCTCACCAAGGTGACACTGATATATAGACTGTATTTATTTAGCATACATCATGGACAGAAGTAAATCAAAAACAAAAAAGATAGCTGGGTGCACAAGACCCAGGATAAAAAAGTGCCCAATCCTGGTAGGCGCACTAGTGCCAGGACTGGAAAAAATGACAGTGTAGAAACCTCAAAATACAGAAACATTCCTACAATGGGCCAGGCCAGGCCCAGGAGGAGGAGGATGGCCCTCTGTTGTTTAAAGAAGTAGCAGTCCACAAAAATCACAAAAACTGATAGGCCAAAGAAGAGCTATAAAGACAGGCGATAGAGTGGACTACCGAGGATAAGAAAGAAATTATGTATTGTTACTATTATGCAAAAAGCCCAAAATTTCCAGACAGAGGATATACAAAGAGATTAAGAAATAAATTAGAGGAAAAAAAAATACTTCCACAGGAAAAACTGTTAGAAGCTTCAAATAAAAATTTGCATTCATTAATACAACAGATTTTTGAAAAACAGTATATAAATCAATAAACTTTGATCTGTTTGGAAAAAGAAGCCTCTGAGGAAATGCAAAATGTAAACAACAAAACCTAGATATTTTTGAAAAGTATATAAAAAAGAAGTATGGACATAGGAAAGAAAGACAGATTTGATATGGTGCAATATTTATGCACAGGAGAAAGCCAAGTTAATTAATATAGAGAAGGCAGCCCCAAAGATATTCAAAGGAAATACAGGCAAAGGCATCCAGATATGGAAAATTTCACAGTAAAGAAATTCGTATTACCAAGATGGAATGTAGAAAAGAATATTAGTAAAGCAGAAGTTAAAGAAATAGAAGTTGAAATTATGGAATGCCTGTGAAGTGAAGGATTTAATGTAGAAGATCTAACACAGACTACATCACAGCATGATGGAGTGAGTCCCCAGCATAAGGAGAAGCAGGAAGATCAGGAGACATCTGAAGAAGAAGTATAGACATGGGAAAGGAAAAAAGATTTAATATGGTGTAATATTTATGCAAAGGAGAAAGCAAAACTAACCAATACAAAAAGAGCAGCACCAAAGATATTTGGAGGGAAATACAGGCAAAGAAATCTGGGTATGGAAAACTTTTACAATGCAAAAAATAAGAAGACTAAGAGGAAAAGTAAAAAGGAGATTAGTAATGGAGAAGTTAAAGAAATAGAAAATTAAGGTTATGGAGCACCTGCAAAGTGAAGGATTCGGTGTAGAAAATCTAATACAGAAAGGACCACAACAAGATAGAGCAATGGATATCCAAATTAAGAAGAAACTAGTGGAACAGGAAGCAATTGGTCAGATGCCATATCAAGATATTTTGGAGCCTTACACAGGAAACCAGGATAAATGTTCACTTGAAGCTAGACAGCAAGGGAAGGAAGAAGAAACTGATGCAGTCAATGTTGAGGAGTGATAGGCCAGTGAGTTCCCATATGACAGAGCAATGGATGGCACAGGATACAATTGAAGAGAATGTGCCACATTAAGATTTATTTATCTATTTATTTATTTATTTATTTGCATTTGTTTACGAGATGGTCCAGCTCAGCCAGAAGTGCCCATTTTCAGTGGAGTCCCAGGGAGAAAAGCTCCACACATAAGACATTTCACATACAATAGAGAATTTACATTAATAAAGACATTTAGTATGTATTATTGGCAGCTTATACAATTGGTAAAAAAAAACAGTACATAAGTAATCATTCTCAAATCAAAGATACAAGCAATACAGAGTATATACATGAGAACATTCCATATGAATAGTTTTCAGCTAGCAAAGTTTATGTAGGACACTTCGTGGAGTGGAAGCAGATATAGGAATTAATTAGAGACTAGATACTTAAACTTTTCACATGTTTAGGAGGTGTAATAGCTGAGCGATAGGCTGTATGTGTCCTGTTTCAGGAATCATCAAAGTCAGTGGATATTGTTGCAGATGTAAGTGGTGATATGATATTAAGGTAGACTGCGAAAGTACCTGAATGTCTCACCTAGTTCAGTGGTAGGTCTATAAGGGTTAGGAAGAGAAGGAAGTAGACAGGAGAGATCAATGGTAGAACATTGAGGGTTGGTAGATAAGGGAAATGGACAGGATGGAGAGGTGAAGTAAGTAAAAAGACAGGTGGATGTGAAAGGAGGATGCCAGAGTAGTAGAGTGGGGGTGAGAATAGTTGTGATGTTTGCAGTTAGGTTATATGAGATGTGGTGTTATCACATGTGCACAGCCAAGATGAGGAGAGGTGCTGTTTCAGAAATGTCTTGAAGAGGGTTACTGAGCGGGTGGATCTAAGTGTTGGGGGGGGGGGGTTTGAAAGTTTTGCAACATTAAAGGAGTAAAGCATCTGGCCAGCTGAAAGTTTTCTACATTTACTAGCAGTTGGTTGTTGGATCGGAGTGGTCTGTTAGGTTGGTATAAAGTAAGTATAGAAGATAGAGCAGGGCACATGGATGGATTATGAATGAGTTTGTGAGCTGTAGTTAGTTGGATAAAGGTGAGATAGTTAGAGAGTTCAAGCCATTTTAGGTTGTGTAATGATAAGCAGTGGTGGGATGAGTAGGAGGCATTAGTTACAAACTTAGCAATTTTGTTGTAGCGTGACTCTAGTTTGGACTTTAGAGATGACCGAATGTTGGTGAGCAGGGGGGGGCACCGTATAAAAGAAAGGGTAATAGAAAAGAAGAGGCAAAGGAAAGTCAGGCTGATGCACTCAGTAGATGTTTGTGTCGGTAGAGAATGCCAAGCTTTTGATGTGTCTTTTTGACATTGGACATGATGTTGAGGTCAAATGTGAGGTTTTGTCTATGATGTCACCTAGGATTTTTCTGCTAGGTACAATATTGATGGTTGTACCATTTTGGGATTGAATGATCAAGTTCTCTTTTTGTAGGGGTGTGAACTTTTTGGGGGCAAAGATTACTAGTTTGGCTATATTGAGGTTCGGGGCAAGATGATTATTAGACATCCAAATTTCGGTGGAGGTGAGGGCATTTTGGGTGAGTTGGTGTAGTTCTGAGGAGTTGTTTGCAGTGCAGATGGTAGTGGAGTTATCTGCATACTGGATGACTGACCCTTGAGATAGTGTGGTGTGGAAGTTATTGATAAATATGTTCAACAGAAGTGGGCCTAAAATGGAGCCTTGAGGAACACCAGTGGTGGTGTTTAGGAAAGGGGAGTAAGAGTTCTGCCATTTAGTTGATAGTTGCCTATTAGTGAGGTAATTAGTGAACCAGTTTAGAGTTTGAGATGAGGTGCCCATGTTAGAGGGTTTTGTTAGAAGGAGAGAGTTGGATATAGTATCAAAAGCTTTAGAAAGATCAAGAAATAGTGAAGATATGATTTTACCAGTGTCACAGGTTCGGTTGAAAGATATGAGGGCAGTGGTGGTACTATGTCCTGGCCTAAATCCATGTTGGGTGGAGGCAAGGATATGGTTGTGAGCCAGATGGTGAAGAAGTTGAGAATTAATACATTTTTTCCAGAATCTTAGAGATGGGTGACGTATAGCAATGGAGAAGAAGTTGGTGGTGTCTTTATTGGGGCCCTCCTTGTGTAGGGGGGAGGATATAAGCTTTTTTATGGGCATGTAGGATTCTTGGACAGATCTATTGTGAAGTATGATGATAGGGTAAGCGATTGAGTTGGCTGAGATTTGCAGGTATTTGGCAGGTATTTTGTCAGGGGCATTTGTGCATGGTTTGAGTTTTGGAAGCAATTTTTTTAATAGCTGAGGTGGGTATATGTGGCAGAGTAAAGTTGGGAAAAGAGGGTGTATTGATGTTAGCTGTGGAAAGGTCTGTGGTGGGCAAGTTGGTCTTGGGAAAGGTAGCGGTTAAATTGTCTATAGTATCTTTGAAATAGGAGTTGAAGGTTGCAGCAGTTTCAATTGGTATTTTATTTGGGTCTGGGCATGGATTATTACTAGAGCCTGGGTTTAATAAATAGTTGAGAGAGCTCCAGAATTTCTTTGGGTTTTGTTTGTGTTGATTTTGTAATGTAAGCTAGTGTTCTTTTTTGTTTTGTAGTACTAGACGCTTAACCTGGTTTCGGAGCTCTTTGTATTGGGTGAGGTCAGATGGGCTTTTGTTTTTTTGTCAGATTTTCCATGATTTGTCCCTGCATTTCATGAGACCTTTAGTGGATCTTATTAGCCAACTGGCATGGTTGGTCTTTACTCTCTTTTGTCTAAGGGGAGCAAGATTGTTTAGTATGCTGAGGAAGGTTGAGTTGAAGAACTCAACTGCCTTATCAGGAGGAAGTGATTTTAGTGCATCCCAGTTAATGCTAAGCAACCTTTGGTTAAAGCTAGATGGACAGAACTGGGATTCATCTCTGGTAACATTGTACTAATGTTTATTAATTGTTGTGGTACATTCACGTTGTATAAAGGCTGGTAAGTGGTCACTTATATATCGGAGAGTGTACCAGCAGGCGTGATCTTATTTGGGTTGGACACTAAAATCCAGTCTAGGATTAAGCCATTAGTGTTAATTTTATTAGGCCCAGTTATGGTGTTAACTAGCTGGGTGAACTTATATAGATTGATATTGCAGTTAGAGTGGGGTGGGGATATGTCTAGTCAGTTGATATTTACGTCTTCCAGTATGATAGTCTCATTTTTTTATGTTAGTAGATGCCCAGGCAAAGATTTCATCAGGAATTGGGATCTTATTGCCTTGGGGAATATAAATGACTATCACACAGAAGTTTTTGCACTTATTCATTTTAACGAAAAAAACTAGAAGTTCGGTTGAGGAGAACTGTGGGATGGGTTTTGTATAAGGGACAATAGTGAAGGAGATGGGAGTATATTAGAGAGATGCCTCCACCTTTTTTTCAGGGTATGTTGGCCCTCAGACAGGCGAAATCTGGGGGAAGGTATTTTGTGTCCTTTAATACAGAGTTTTAGCCATGTTTCAGTTGCAGCAATAATATCAGGTTTGTTGTGGGCTATCCATTCATGGAAGTCAGGTATTTTATTTCTGATGCTTTGTAGGTTAACTGTAGTGAAGTTTATTGATTTATGGGAGTTGGGGGGGGGGGTTGCAGAGGAGAGGAGATGGGACCCAGATTGGGATATATGTCCTTGCATAGTGATAGGTTTGTTACAGGCTATGGGAGGGTAGTATATTCTAGTTTCCATTTTACTTTGATTGGATAATATAGAGAGAAAATATTATTGTTGTGGTGATGGTGGGGGAGGATTTTTACGCTGGTACATAGTAATATGCTTGTGTTGTAAAGGCTGGCTGAAATTTGTGAGAAGGAAGTGGTGTGTTCAGACTATATGGGGGAGAGGATAATGGGCAGTGGGAGGAAGAGGTAGAAGAATGATGTAGAGAAGTTAGATGTAGTAGGGTATTGAAAGAGAGTGATAAGGTAAGTAGAGTAGTGATAGTAGAGAGGGGCATTGTAGTATGGGATGTGGGTGACTAAAGGAGTGAGAATTAATGTGTAATAGCGAGATGTGGTGGAGAGCAGGGTTGTACTGATGGGGTAATGATGAGGTGAGTTAAAATGCTGGATATGTGTGGGTTAGGTTGGAGGTGTGGCTGTGGTGTAATGTGAGGGGAAGTGAAGAGGTGTGGCTAGTGGTGTAATAAAAGGGGTGTTGGAGGGGGATAATTGGGTGGTGGTTTGGAAGGAGGCACTAGAGTAAGTATAAATGTAATTGATGTGGGGGTGGGTGAGAATGAGGGTGGGGCAGGGGAGTGGAGTGAGCCCGAGCACAGCGAGGGTGAACAGAGCAGGTTGAAACCAACTGTGGAGTTGCTATCTGGAAAGAAAACTATCAGTAAGAACTTTCTATAGAATGCCCACAGGAAATGGAAAACAAAGGATGTGCCCTTAGTCTGGAAGAAAATGAATTAAGAGAAGAGTTGCCTGATTTAATGGACAAAGATAGATATATTAAGATCAATGAAAGAAATGGATTGCAGAAGGTCAATAAAACCACTAAAGTCAGAAGTCTGATAAAACAAATGAACACAGTAATTAGGGCTGTCCATAGAGATCCATACTATATAACAGAGGTAAACAGGATATATTTCTGTGCAGCTAAACTAATAACTGATAAAGTTCTACCACAAGAACAAAGGGTAGTGAGAGAAAGGAAGGGGAAAATTTGAATACCGTCATTGAAGTATCGAATAGAGAAAACTATAAAGCAATTAAGACAAGAAGTGTCACTGTTAGAAGACTAAAGAAGAGGGAATAGATCAACAAAAATACTAAGAAAGATAGATGTGATAAAAGCAATGCGCAGTATTAGAACAGACCAGGATCTATTATGCATTATTGCAAATAACAAACTAAAAATTTCAGCAGAGGTGGAAAAACTTAGAAGATATGTAGATAAATATAAAGGAAAAGTACAAAATAAGCAATTTATTGATGACCCATAAAAGTTTTATAGAGAATTGGGAAACAATGTAAAAGGAATTGAAAGACCGTCAAAAAAAAAAGAACTAGATGTATTTTGGAGAAGTATCTATGAAGATCCTGTGGAACACAACAAAGATGCTAAATGGATAAAAGAAGTAAAAGAAAGAATAAGAAGTTTAAAGGTACAGGATATGAAATGGGATGAAGTAACAGCCAGAGAGATTGAAACAAAGTTAAGAAAAGCCTCTAACTGGAAAACCCCAGGCCCAGATGTAGTACCTATCTTTTGGTTAAAAGTATTGACATCTTTGCACAAAGAAATGTAAAACATTGCTTCTACTTGAGTTAACCTGCAAGCTACCCCAAAAATTATAGACCAGTAACTTGCCTTCCACGACTTATAAACTATACACAGCAATTAATGCCAACAGAGTTTATAGTCATTTAAAAGAAAACTCAATTATGGCAGTAGAACAAAAAGGCAATACAATAGTCATATAGAACAGAGGATAATTTGTTGTTAAAGTCATAGTGGAGAAATGTAAAAAGGGGAAAAATCTGAGTATGGCACGGGTTGACTACAAAAAAGCTTTTGATAGTATCCCACATTCATGGATAAAAGAGTGTTTAAAAATGTATATGATACACTATACACTGATCGACTACATTACAGTGACCATGAAACAGTGGCAGACCACTTTGCAATTAAGTCATCATAAAGGACAAATTATTATCCCAGGGATAAAAATTCAAAGGGGGGATATTCCAAGGTGACTCTCTGTCACCATTGCTATTATGGTCTGCCCTTAACCCATTAAGCTTTCTGCTTAACAGCTTAGGCCATGGCTATAATTTGGCTACTAGAAAACAACAAAGTCTAAAGACTTCTCATCTTCTGTTTGTCAATGATTTAAAACTGTATAGCTCATCAGATGAGAAACTGAAAGCACAGCTGCAGGTTGTCAAAACCTTTTAAGATGATATTAGAATGTCATTTGGTCTTGATAAATGTGCAAAAGCAACCCTGAAAGCAGGAAAACTGCAGCATCAGGAAAACATCAGTTTGGGACAAGAATGTGATATAAAAGAACTTGAACAAAAGAGAGTGTATAAATACTTGGGAACTGATGAAGGATTAGCAATAAAACATGAACAAATGTGAATAAAACTTAGTAAGGAATACTTTAGAAGACTTATATTAATCCTAAAAACAGCGTTGACATTTAGAAACAAAATCCAAGCTATAAACCAATTTGCTTTTCCTGTCCTAACTTACACTTTTGGAGTGATTGATTGGCCCCAAAACATGTTGGATAGATTAGATATTAAAACAAGAAGGATGCTTCATGCTCACCAAATGATTTATAAAAATCAGACCATACCAAGATTATATATTCCCTGTTCCGAAGTAGGGATGGGCCTCCTTAAAACTGATTACATGTAGAGATCTACAATCGTGGGACTCCACACCTATCTGCTGACCTCACAAGACCCAAATATAGTAAAAGTTTTTAAACATGAGGAGAATAAATCTAAGATGACTTCTGTGCTTAACTATCAGGCAGGAATGGAAATCTAAGCAGAAGTAGATAAACATCAGGCAGCAATTAAATGTGCCAAAAAAACAAAAGAAAGATTATAAGGTGAAGGACCAGATGAAAAGGCAAGAAATGTGGAAACTGCATAAGTATAGTTGCAAGTACAGAAAACTTCTGGAAGAAACTCATGTTGATCAGGTACAAATGCAGGAATGGTTAAGGAGAGGTGAATTCAAACCAAGAGATGAAAGGTTAATACTGGCAGCCCAAGATAGTGGGCTATGTACACACTGGTGTACAAAGTCCATTGAACATGTGGGAGAAAGAGACAAAGGTAGGTTTTGTAAAACCAAATTGGAAACAGTCAGACACCTCGTTGCTGGTTGCAACATACTAATGGCAGAAAGACTTTATACTGAAAGGCATAGTAATGTGGCAAGACTGTTGCACTGAGGATTGTGCAAACATTATGGTACTGAAATGGCTGAAAAACACTGGAAACATGAGCCACAAAGCATCATAGAAAATGATGAAGTCCACATCACATGTGATCATCCATTACCAACAGTTCAAAAGATCGATGCTAGAAAACTGGATGTAGTGCTCCAAGAAGAGAAGACAAAAATAGCATTGATCATTGAAATTGTTACACCCAGTGACTACAGTGTCCTGTGTACAGAAAGACACAACGTTATAAAATATCAGGATTTGCAAGCAGAAAAGAAAGCAATGTGGAAAAAAGATACCCAGATAGTTTCAATAATAGTAGGAGCAAAGGGTCTTATAAAGAACAGTCTGCAGTCATATTTAGAGATGTTACCAATACATGTAACCCCATACAAAGTGCAGAAGGAATCATTACTGGGCACGTTATGGGTGTTTCAACGAGCACTTTTGGCTGACATCAAAGAGTGAAACAATACTAATTTCATGAACTTTAATCATACTTTGATTTAAGAGTGGGGTCCATTTCCGACAATACTAATTTCATGAACTTTAATCATACTTTGACTTAGGAATGGGGTCCATTTCCAACATGGTATTAGAAACTCAAAAGATATGGAGAAATTAAAACTGGAGATGTCTTATAAGAAGGCAGCATTCCTGTTCAGAAAGATCTCATTAGAAGTGAATTGAGCCATGACATGTTACAGCTATTTTTTTTTCTGCAAAATGTAGATGATTTTTAGTTCTGATGTACTGACAACTCAGTAAAAAGGCATTTAAGGTCATTTGTCTACTTTGCACACTGAGCAGAAGTTCACACAGTGCCCCCAATAAAAATAGAGTATAATGCAAAATATCAGACTGTGGTAGTAAATAAAAATTAACTATTTATTTTATTTATTAATTGACATTTGATTACTGGGAAAGTCCAACTGGGTAGGGGGCCATTTTCAGTGGAGGGCCTGGAAGAAAAGCTCCAAAGTATTACAAAACATCATAAGAATAATAATTTTACAGTCTTTAAAAATTTAACAATTTTCTCTAATAATTAGAGAAATGTTAGCCCTTTTATAGAGAAATTAAAAGTAAGGTAGTATAATACAAACACTAATTGCAAAATGATGTGAGAGAAAAGCATGCTTATGGTATATTTAGAGAGAAAGCAAGGGGAGAGAAAGGGAGAGAAGCAAGGAAGTGAGTGCAGAAGGGATAATAAGGAGATGGTTAGGAAGATTTCAGAATGGTTTTGAAGGATAGGAGAGAGGGTATTGACCTGATGGATAGAGATAAAGAGTTCCAGGCGTTAGCAATATGGTGCAAGTACAGACAATGCCTAGCATATTTGATACATTTCTGGACAGACAAGAGTTTTTGATCATTAGTTGTGTAGAATGCTATTTAGTGCTGTATAAACAGATGGATTCTGGTTAATTTTGTAGGTGTTAAGAAGCTGTGTATATGTCAGCTGATGAGGTAGTTCTAACTATTTATTTATTGCATTTGTTTACTGGAATAAGTCCACTGGGCCTAAAAGAGACCATTTTCAGTGGAGGCCCAGGGAGAAAAGCTCCAATGAGATACAGAAAAAATATAAACATTAATTAGTACAGAAGCAGAAAGAGTGTTAAAGATAGTAAATATAGTAACATATACAGACTATATACATAAAAGCAGGAATCTAGTTTGTTTGATTACAGCAATATATACAGAAAATATACATTAAAGCAGAATTCAATCAGATTGGTATAAACAGAGATCAGTATTATTGTACCAGAATCAACAAGTGAAGATAAAAATAAATATGGAGAAAATATCATCAGTCACTAGTAGCAAAAGACATAGGAGTTTAGTAATCATATAAGGAGAGTGAAGAGGTTAGGTTATAGAGCAGGAACATAGCCAGGAAGACTTGAGATGATTTTTCAGCATTTGTTTGAAGGTGGTGGTGCTGCCTGTGTTTCTTATAGAAGGCGGAAGTGAGTTCCATAGTTTGGCGATGGTGAAGGCATAGAGGAGTTGACCAGCAGGTAAGGTGGGCTTATCTGCTTTTAGAAGTAGATGGTTTTCAGATCTTAGATGCCTGCTGGAATGGTATTTGGCAAGTAGAGTTGAGAGAGCAGGACAGTCTGTGGGTCTGTAGATTATTTTGTGCACAGTAGTTAATTGGGTGAATGAGAGATGGTGGGGGAGTTCCAGCCACCCTAATTGTTTCAGTGACTTACAATGGTGGGATGAGAATGTGGCCTTAGTGGCAAATTTTTTATTCTGTTGTAACACATATCAAGTTTGGATTTTGTAGAATTTCGGATATTAGTGAGAAGAGGGGCACCATAAAGGTGAGAGGGTAATAAAAAGGTAGTTGCAAGGGTTTGTCTAGTAGAGAGGCTAAGAAAGTGTTGGTGCTTATAGAGCATACCAAGCTTTTGGTGTGTTTTTTTGATGTTATTGTTTATGTGTAGGTCAAAGTTAAGGTTTTCATCTATAATAATGCCTAGTAATTTAGTGTGTGGGACAACTTCTATAGTGGTATTGTCTTGGGCTTGTATAGTGAAGAGTTTTTTATCAAATGGAGTGGTTTTCCTAGGAGTAAAAATTACTAGTTTAGTTTTTTTTTGGATTTAGGGCAAGATGATTGTTAAGTATCCAAGATTTAGTAGATATGAGGGCATTCTGGGTAATTTGCTGGAGTTCAGAGCTGGAATTTGCAGTGCATATTATTGTAGAGTCATCAGCATACTGGATTACTGAGCATTGTGGGAAAGTGGTGCGAAAGTTGTTAATAAAGATGCTAAATAAGAGAGGACCAAATATGGAGCCTTGGGGTACCCCTGTGGATGTACTGAGGAAGGGAGAGTAAGACTGGTGCCATTTGGTGGATTGCTGCCTATTGGAGAGATAGCTGTTGTACCACTGTAGGGTAGGGGGAGAAATGTGGAGGGTGGATAGTTTAGAGAGTAGGATAGTGTGGGAAATTGTATCAAAAGCTTTGGAGAGGTCAAGGAAAAGTGAAGCAATTATTTTACCAGAATCCCGTGCCCGGTTAACTGTATCAAGGAAGGATAGGAGGGCGGTAGTGGTGCTGTGTCCTTCTCTGAAACCATGCTGAGTGGGTGATAAAATTTGATTTTCATGCAGGTGGTTGAGGAGTTGGGCATGGACGCATTTTTCCAGTATTTTAGAGAGGGGTGAGAGAATTGCTATGGGTTGAAAGTTTGTGGTGTCTGTGTTAGTGCCACCTTTGTGTAAGGGAAGAATGAATACTTTTTTCCAGATGTCTGGGACAAGGGATTCTTTAATTGATCTGTTAATGAGTATGCTGATGGGATAAGCTATAGAGTTTGCTGCTAGCTGCAGGAAGTGTGGGGGTAGATTGTTAGGGGCCAGAGTACAGGGTTTTAACTTAAGTAAAAGTTTTTTTTTATTATGGCCAGTGGGTATACTGCTATACAACACAACACAATTAGGGCTGCAATTATATCTTCCAATTGTCCAGAGCAGCACACATCTGAATTTGACTTCTTTGCCTAGCTGTCTGCAAACATATAATTGTAGCCAGAGTGATTGGGTTTTCCTTTTTTGGTTAAAGGGTGTGTCTGTGTTTTGTGTCTGTGTCTTTTTTGTGTATACAGTCACTTTTTCTGATGTCGAAAGACTCCAAGGTCTCAGGCTTCAAGAAGTGTGACTCGTGCTGTCAGAAAATGCCTCTGACAGACGGTCACACTTCTTGTGTGTATTGCCTGGGACCTTTGCACCTGCAGGACTCTTGTGCTGTTTGCCATGCATTCAGCCCGAGAGTCCTGCAGGAACGCAAAAATAAACGTATTCTTCAAGGCTTATTAAAGCCTGAAGGCCCCCTGACCCAGTCTGCGTCGGGGAAGCCTTCAAAGACTTCCAGGCCGTCGGCTCCAGCTTCAGAGCCGTCCGCTGGGAGCATTAAGACTACTTCGACATCGGCTTCGGCTGGAGTCGATGTTTCGAAGACTCAAACCATTACCTCGGCTCCAGCCGGAGCAGAGAGTGCTAAGACTCAGTCGGCTCCGATAGTTTTATCGGAGCCACCTTCTAAGAAGAGATCGAGGTCCCCTTCCATCGGCTCCATCCACTCGGCCCCGGGATCCCCTCTTCTGTCGGAGCAGAGCCACAGGTCCCATTCCTCTCGGTCCTCCAGGCTGTCTGACTATGACTTACAAAGGGTGGTGAGTAGACTTCTCAAGTCCGAGGCACTGGCCCAAATGCTGCATAGCCCTACTCAACAGTCAGTGGCTATTCCCATCCCTGCTTCTGTTCCTCCTCTGACTCCTTTGAGTTCGGAGCAGGGGCTCGTCTGAGCCGTGGCTGTCGGTGCGTCGGAGCTGATACCCTCCCTTTCAGCTCCGTCGTCTGCTCCGATTTCCTCTTTGGAGGGATCTCGGTGCCGGGCTTCCCTCATTGGCTCCGAGGGGGCGAGTGGCATCGGACCCTTGTCTGACCCCATTCTCCCTCTCGGAGCGTCGGCGCTGGTGAGTTCGGCTCTGACATCGGCCTCGGAGCCATCCCTGTCGGTGCCAGGTAGGGTCCTTGTCTCCTCAGAGCGGGGACCTTCGGCCCTGGCTGATCAGGGCACCTTCGAGGTCATGCGGAGTGTGCTAGACCCTGTGTCTACCCCACGGTCAGCTCCGTCAGCTCCTCCCTCTTCAGTGCCTGTGGTGGTTTTGACCCACCCCCTCGTACCAGACCGTAGATAGCCAGCCCCTCAAGTTTCCCCATTGGGAATATCCTCTTCTTCCGAGGCTTCTCCTGATCCGGCAGGGGAACCCCCTTGGAAGAGACAGTACAAGAGGAAGCACATTGACTCCCCTGAGTCTGTCACTTGGAGGAATCTGAAGGTTCCCCTCGGTCCCCCTCTGAGGATGTCTCTTTTGCTGACATCCTTGAAATCCTTAAACAGAGGGGGAACTGGCCCACCCTTAACCCTTCAGAGGACGAGTCAGTCTACCTTGAGGCGTTTGGCTCTCGCCCTTCCACTTCCTGGGTGTCTCCTCCCTTTGATCCCCTCATGGAAGTGGTGGCAAGGAAGGCGTGGACGCCCCCTGATTCGGTGGAACCTACCCCAAGGAGGCCGTCAAAATTTATTACAGCCCCGAAAGAGAAACAGTTCTTATCTAAAGGTGTCTCTGTTGATGGCATGGTGGTGGCCGCAGCCACTAAGAAGGAATTAGCTGATCCTACGGTACCTGTCCATCCTCCTAATAAGGAGTCTAGGACCATGGACAGGTACGATAAGCGGATGTTTTCCTCAGCGACCTTTGCCATGCGGTCGCTGAACTACTTGTGTCACTTCACCCATCTCCAGAGGGATTTACTCAAGGATATGGGTGATGCTATGCAGGATCCAACAGCTGAGGGGTTCCAAGACAAAATGAACTCCCAGTTGGCAACCCTGAATTCGATTGTCAACTCCTCCATGCGGCTTATCTCACATGCGGCCGATGGGGCGAGTAGGGCCGCAGGCACAGGTGTAGCTTTATGACGCCACGCCTGGATGCGGCTTTGCAATTTTGCAGACCCTTTCAAGGCGTCCTTTACCAATTCCCCCTTTGATGGCTCAATGTTGTTTGGACCTCAGGTGAAGGATACATTGACTAGGTGCGAGCAGGAAGGTAAGACTCTCTCTGCCGTGGGAGTCCATTTTTCTACCCCTTCCAGACCTTATCCCAAAGGTCAGAGGGGGGGGAAATGTGGTTCCGCAAACCACAAGGAGTCTCATCTGACGCACAAAGTCGATTCCCCTCTAGAGGCAGAGGGGGGAACAACAATAGACGCTGCCCTAGGGGCAGAGGTGGTCCGCAAAACCAGGGTAGCAGAGAGACTTTCTCTGATAAACCCTTTCAGCATCCCTGAGGGCTGCCCGGCTGTCCACCTTCGGAGGCAGTCGGGGAAAGATTATCACTGTACCCAGAAGCCTGGGTTTCCCTCACTCAAGACAAATGGGTACAGTCGATTATATCCAAGGGTTAAAAAATCCCCTTTATTCACATCCCATTCCAACCCAAAGGATCCCTTCCAGACGTTCCATCCAGTCTAAGGGAGCAAGCAGCATTAGAAATATCAAAGCTGCTTTCAAAAAGAGCTATCCAGCCAGTCCCAGCAGACCAGCAAGGATCCGGAATCTACTCCAAATTCTTTTTGGTACCGAAAAAGACAGGGGACTGGAGACCAATACTGGATCTCAGCAAGCTAAACAAGTATGTGAAGAAAACAAAATTCCGGATGGTCACGCTACAGTCCATTCTACCCTTCTTGGGTCAGGACAGTTGGATGTGCTCAATAGACCTTCAGGATGCATACTAGCATATCAAAATGCACAGACGCTCCAGGAGGTTTCTCTGCTTCTCTGTTTCAGGCTGGGAGCCAGTCATACCAGTTCAGAGCCCTGCCCTTTAGTCTCACTACAGCCCCCCCGAGTGTTCACCAAATGTATGGCAGTGGTCGCAGCTCACTTGAGATGTCAAGGATTCCAGGTGTTTCCATATTTGGACAACTGGCTCCTTACCGCCACCACCAGGCGTCAACTTCTTCTATCCAGAGACTTCACCATTCAAACTTGCCAAGCTCTAGGCATTTCAGTAAATTTTGAAAAATCTGCCTTGTCGCCTTGTCAATATATTATCTTTATAGGTGCCACCTTAGACACAGTTCATCTTTCTGCCAGACTGACAGAGCAAAGAGTATCAGATATCCGCAAACATGTTTACCTTCTGCTTCAATGCAACAAGATCAAAGCCAGGGTAGTCTTGAAGGTATTAGGAATCATGGTGGCTACCATTACACTTCTTCCCTTAGCTCATTTTCACATGCGGATCCTCCAGTGGATGCTGTTTTCTCAATGGTCCTTCCAACAGCTCCCAATGTCTCACATCATTCTGCTAACCCAATCATGCAAGAATCACCTGTCTTGGTGGATGACATCACCTCAAGTTCTTCAGGGCAGACCCTTCATCCCCCCCCCAATCGCCACGGTGACAACGGACGCCTCCCTGATCGGGTGGGGGGGCATTATCAGGGCAGGACAGTCCAGGGCACTTGGTAATCTGTGCCACTTGCACATAAATGTCTTAGAGATGAGAGCAGTGCTTTTATCGTTGCAAGCCCTTCAGGACTCTCTTCCCACAGGGACTATTGCAATTCAGACAGACAACATATCCGTAGTGTGGTACATCAACAAACAGGGTGGAACCAAGTCCTATCCCTTATGTCGAGAGGCACTCAGACTTTGGCAGTGGGCAATTTCTTCTCAGCGGTTTCTGATAGCAATGCACATTCCCGGGAAGTCCAACGTGATTGCGGACAAGTTGAGCAGGGCTATTCTCATGCCTCACGAGTGGTCTCTAAAAAAATCAGTGCTGGAAGAAATCTTTCAAAGATGGGGCCGGCCTTGCTGCGATCTTTTTGCTACTCCCCAAAACTGCAAGTGTCACGATTTCTTCACCCTCTTCCCTCTACCAGGCCAACCCACCAGAGATGCTCTAGTCCACGATTGACCCTGGGGACGTCTGTATGCTTTCCCCCCTTTTCCACTGATCTCTCAATTAATTCAGAAAGCTATCACCTTGAGAGTCACTATGATCCTCATTGCCCCTTACTGGCCTCGACAGATATGGTTTCCGTTCCTGCATCATTACCTCTTGGAGCAGCCTTGGCATCTGGACCCAGTGCCAGATCTTTTGACCCACCAGTCGGGCCAGCTGCACCACTCCCTCCAATCTCTCAACCTCACAGTGTGGTTTCTCCAATTCCTACCCTAGTCAGGCTTCCTTTAATTTCTCATTCGGTCCGTAACATCCTGATAGCCTCTCACAAGTCTTCTACCAGAAGGATTTACAATAGTAAGTGGAAACGTTTTTCCTTCTGGGCAGCATCAAAAAATATAGACCCCTTCACTGCACCTATCCAGTCTATCCTAGACTTCCTGGCAGAGCTCTTTCATTTAGGCTCTTCTTCATCTACCATTAGAGTACAACTAGCTGCTATATCTAACTTTCATGTAGGTGTCTCGGACTCCAGTATCATGTCCCATAAACTTTGCAACGCCTTTCTAAGAGGTGTCTTTTTGCTCAAGCCCCCAATCAAAGATCCCCCACCTCAGTGGGACTTGAATTTGGTCCTAGCATCCTTGATCCCCCCCCCCTTCGAACCTGCGGCTTCATGCCCTCTCAAGTTGCTCTCATGGAAAATACTTTTTCTAGTAGCCATAACATCAGCTAGAAGGGTATCTGAACTTCATGCTCTTTGCAGTCATCCTCCTTACTTAGTTTTCCATAAAGACAGGGTGTCCCTCCAGACTAATCCGTCCTTCTTGCCTAAGGTTTCCTCTGAGGCAAATCTAAACCAGACTATCGATCTCCCTGTCTTCTTCCCTGATTATTCCAACAGGTCGGAACAAAAGTTACATTTTCTAGATGTTCATCACCAACTTCGATATTATTTAGACAGGACTAAACAGTTCAGGAAATCTGACCAGCTCTTCCTGTCTTATGCGGAAGGGAAAATGGGCCTTCCAGTTTCTAAAGTGTCCCTTTCAAGATGGCTTACCTCTATAATTACCTTCATCTATGTAATCAGATATCAAAAGCTGCCTTCAAGACCTAGAGCTCATTCAACCAGGGCATTAGCTACATCTGTAGCTTTTCAGGACAGGCTACCAATAGATTCCATTTATGCAGCAGCCATATGGGTTTCACCTCATACATTTATCTCGCATTACAAATTGGATATGGCCTCCAGAAACCGTGCCAACTTTGGTTCCACTGTTCTCAAGTGTCTGTTCCGATAAGCCACCCGGGGAAAGGTGCTAGGGACACGGTCCCATCCAGCAAGAATGAAGGCGAGATTGACAACTTAACATTGAGAAGTTATGTACCTACCATAACGTTCCATGTTAGTTGTCTTCTTCTCGCCTTCTTTCTTGCGTCCCACCCTCCTTCCCCCCAGCCTGGACAGACCGATAGGAATTTTTGGGATCTTCCATTGGGGCTTCCTTCCCACATGTTCTACCACCTCTATTCTCCCTTTTCTGTTTGTGGTAGCTTACATACAGGTTTACATAGAGGTGTTTTTTTTTTCTCTCTTCTCCATATTATGGAGACTAGAACTGCTTGGTTTTAGCTATCAAACGAGATTGAGTAGTTACCGCCTAGCATTGTGGGATATAGGGGAGCCTCGAGCCGGTGGAAATAGCTCTCGAGCTTTAGTATTGGCCGAGTCGGAGCCGAGGATCCGCTCTGAACCCATCCAGCAAGAAAGAAGGCGAGAAGAAGACAACTAACATGGAACGTTATGGTAGGTACATAACTTCTCATTTTAAATTATGTGGAGTTTGTTTTTGAAACTTAGGTTATGATGAGGAGGCTATATTCAAGTTGAAAGAGTAGAATGCCTTTGTCTGTGGCTGTCATATGGGTTTTAGTCAAGAATGGGAGATTTTACTGGCCAAAACTAGGAAAGAGCTAATCTTTTTCCTTGTGTAGTCAAGGTAGAGAGAGAAGTTTGGGAGGGTTGTGTTCAAGCCAGATACCAATGCATTTAAAAGAGGTTATATTTTCTCTGGGGGTATTGCTATCATTGCAGATATGCAGAGTTTTGCATGATGAAATTATATTTCCTAAATGTGTTCCCAATAAAATCAATGTAACATTTTACACACACACACACACACACACACACACACACACACACACACACACACACACACACACACACACAGCAGAGTCTAAGCAGATCATGTGATTGACGAAAATGCTACTACCTTTACAATCAAATCAATGGATTACTTTTAGCCAACATTTGTGCTGCTGGGAAAAGAAGGGTGCAACATGTATCAACCATGCTAGAGTGGTGAAGAACATCCTGAAATGAAGTCAGTGCTGAAGAGGAAGAAGCTGTGGATGATAGAAACTGCAGAGGAACATGACAAGAGGTCTAAATATTAGTGTTGTTAGCTTGTAAAGACTGGGAAAATAGTGCATGTGACAAGAGACTACATAAAAAGTTGAAAACTTCAGTGCAATCTGGAAATGGAAGAAAGCCATTTAAAACAGTGTAGAATTTAATTATTTATTTTATTTTTAATATATTAAGTTATTTGTTAAACCAGTTAGGTGGACTGGTCTGGGGACCCTTTTCAATTATTACCTGCAACTAAAGACATTATACATAGCAGAGTAACTATAACTCAACAGAATATCATGGCCATTCATATAAGAGGGGCTGCAATAAATGCACCACATACAGAAGGGGCAGTCAGCAGAACACAATACTGTAGTACAGAGTTTGAGTTTAAACTACCATACGTACATAACTAACAATACCTTGAATATATTTAATAAAGAACATTTGGGTACATTCACTGAATAAGAATTCATGAACAATAACCCAAGAAAGATATCAGGGAGAATGTTAGAATATTATCCAAAATTGCAGACAATAATAACCCAAATCATAATTATCTTTGTCTATGAGGCAGTTACATTCAGTCCAACAAATTTGCCAGGAATTCCCCACAGTTCTTATTGCAAATATTAGTATGAATATGATTCTAGGAAACTAGTATTATGTTATTAGGTGCTTCCTCTCAAAACATAGACCCAAACACTAGCTTCTTAATAATTAAGACTTCCTGATCTTGTGCCTGGAAACTTTCAACTTTTGTTTACAGTGTGGAAGTGTGAGGGAGGTGACATCATAATGTTTCTGTACATGTTAAAGAAAACATGTTAATCTTCCTCATTGAAACACAATGCTACTCAAAGGACTTGGACAAGGGATAAACCTACAGATCTGGTTGAGGGGTCTTTTGTCCCAGATGAGAGTTAGGAGAGGACCTGAATATTATGATAGAGATTGTATGCTCTGACCCCAAGGAAGAGAGTTCAGCATATAGGGAATATATTCACTAGAGATCTGCCATCTGATTTTGAGTCTACGTTGAACATTGTCAGAAGATGCTGTACAACAATGGGCAATTATTCTTGTGAAGAGGAAGGATACTGAAGAAACAAATTGCTGACAAGTCAGCCTAATAACTAATCCCATCCAGATTAACATTTTTATAAATGTCAGTGCTAGAAGAAATGTAGGGACACATTTATAGTCATTTACTATAGTTTAGCAGCATGCTGTGCTCAGTTTGGCAGAAATGTGCTGCTCAGCTATAATGTGATTCAGAGACAAGTATAATTAGTATGTCTCTGAATCCACTTGATTTCCTTCAGTGAAAGTCTGTGTATTATATTCCATGTAGTTAGAACAACTGCAGGAAGATGGCTATTTTGTAGATTGCAGCAGCTTAAGGCTGAACTATTTAGTGCTGCATGATTTAGGGAAAAATGCTATGAACCTACAAAAAGAAAAAGCTCCAGGCCATCACAAAAAAAGTATGTGTCATTATCATTAAAGGAATTTATAACTGGTTAATAAGTGTCTCAACTTGCTATTACGAAATGTAACGCCATCTATGAACTAGGGGTACAGCTAACTTAAAAGACAGCCATAAGGCCTTCTTCTGTTATATTAGAAAGCTTAGAAGTAGCCTACAATTCAGTGCTGAACTTGTCTCTAGTGGCACCTCCTTCTCTGACCTCAGATATTTCTAGTATTTTTGTGGAAAAAAAATCTCTTTCAGCTTCACTCTACCCAGTCTCCCTTCTGTCCCTTCTATTTCCCCCTCACAAACCTCCTTCTGAGATTGATTTGGAGCAAGTGTTTTGGCACTTTCCAAAATTAAAAAGCACTATTTTCATATGTCCTGACAATATCCCTGGATGTCTGCTGAAAACCATTAAACCTCACTTAACAAACCCCTCCATCTGCTGTTCAACACAACTCTTTCCACTGATTATGTTCCTGAGGTGTGGAGAATGACAGTTATGGTACTCTTGCATAAAGATGGTTCCTCTGCTGACCTTGGGAATTTACAGACCTATTAGTCTTACTAGTATTAGTAACAAAGCTATGGAATGCATTAAAGATGAACTGACAACAATGGTATGGGTGATCTTATATCCCTGGAAATATTCCATTTCAGCTTTGTAAAACGCAGATCATGCCTGCTCACCCTGGGTAAGTTCTTTGAAAAAGTTACAGATGCCAGAGATAAGCAGCACTGAGTCCATACTGCTTTACTAGTTCATGCCAAGGCCTTTAACTCTATCTCCCATGATGGAATGTTTATCAAACTCTCCCAGCTCAGCATTATCCTATACATAGCTTGCTGAATTGGTAATTGGCTATCTGAGAGGACCCATACCATTATGGGTTGGAGCTATTTGCTCTAGACAGAAAAATGTCACAGTAGTTTCCTACAAGGCTCTTATTTAGTCCACTCCTCTCTGATATGTATTTCTGTGGCATAAATGCTGATATCAAGGAACTATGGCTAACGAAGTTTTCTGATGATTTTAAACTACGGGCAGTTATCTAATCCCATTTTCATACTCAAATTGTCCAGCAAGGGCTGGATCAATCATATGCTTGGTATATTAAGTATGGGATTACCCTCAGTACAAGAAATGCAGCATAGATTCCTGTAGCAAGTTTAACATTATTACTGATTACCATATGGATAACATTTCTGTTTAATTCGACACTTGGATCTGCATGTTGATAATAAACTTGTCTTTGGCCACCATGTCTCTGTGGTGGTTAGAAAATTCTTCTACCTTGTATAGCTTTATCCTTCTTGGTATCTCCTCAAGGTTCAAAGAAATTGTAATCCCACTTTATTCATCCATCTTTAGATCAGTCATTGAATATAATGCATGAACCTCGCTAAGCAACTAAATCAGATTGAAACATTATTTCTCAGCAAAAAGATCTCAGGTCTCAGTTAACTTAGGAATTCTGATATACTAAAAGCCCTGTCCCTCAGCTCAGTGTCATACTCTCCTGAGAGGTGATCTCTGCTTAGCCTTCCACAGTATGACCAGCCCTGCACTCTTTTATCTCCTTTACCTAAATAAAACCAGTGGTAAAGCAAATACATACCTAAACATGTACTACCGCATCAACACCACCAGATAATTAAACCAATGTAGCCTTTGTTTCTGGAGTAGGGTGCCATTTGATATCAAGCAGAATACTTCCGTAGCAAGTAGCAACCCTTAAGACCAATTTAGATGACTGGGCGATTACACGTTTTCTTTAGGGATATGTGGACAAAGTCTACTTAAAGGGAGACACTGTTAGCCTCCCACCAGTAGTGGGTTATGTGGCAGAGCTTCTTAGTGAGCTTGTTTGGCCATACATTTTGTAAGCACCTATGAAATCAGTAACTGAGATTAGAAATCAAGTAAACTTGCTCTCAGTTTTCTTCTTCTTGCATAGATTATTTAGGACAGACTTACATCTAGTTTTTAATCAATTTTTAGATCCATTCTGTTTGAATGTCCATGTATGAAGTATGATACCTCCGGTGCTAGAACTAGATCTGATGATCTTCTTTTCTTGTTAAAAATGAATTTTATTAGCAACAAAAAGATGTACATAGTGTGTCCACAAAACTTCCCATTATACATACAAAATGCCATTTTCTGAGTTCAAACATCAACTTGATAGTCACAAGGGAGCTAAGAAATACAAGGATTAATGGCATTCAAGCAAATTAATGGCCAAAGGTTCTAAGCTTTATCACTTGCCCATTGGTTAACATAGGTCTTACCTATCTCATAGCAATGAAAATCAGAGCTACCTGATTTTCCAAATTAAATTCTTTGAAGGAAGGTTTCCAGATGAAGTAATATTAAGGATAATACACTGTAGTTATAAAAAGGTTAAAACATCAGACAGATACATGTTTCACATTTTTATGGAATTACTGGTATGCCATAGGTCAACGTTATGTTGAAGGCCTAGACTCATATTCTAAACAAGGAAAGAAAGCGAGAAGAAGGAACAAATAAATAAAATGAAGGAAGGAAAACCTAAAAGGAATAAAGAAGAGAAAGAAGGGAGGATAATGCTGTGTAGTAGCTGAGAAAGTTTTTCTATATCCTACTTGTTTAACTTGTTTGGGGCCCTCCTGCTGGTTTTGAGCCCTCTCCAAGACAAACTGCTTGTTCTTGGTCAGTTTAAGGTTTTGCCATGTGTCTTCAAGGAAATGCTAGACAAAGCTCCAACAAGATGAATATAGCTAGTCAAAGGTTTAATGCAAAGGTAGAACACCTAAAATAATTACTTGTGCAGTGGGCAAGCAACCCTGTACCAGTTTTGCTTTTATCTATCAGTTCCACAGTTGCAAAACCACAGAGAAAAGAAAAGTCTCAAAAAAGGTTAATCTCAGCTGGCACAGAAAAACTTTCCTGTGAGAAAAAGTAACCAACGGGTTGTAGTCAAAGAGATTTTGGTTAATTTGCTTATTGTAAAGTCAAGTATGTTAACTCTTTAGGGTGAAATAGTAAAAGGGATTAATTTAGGAGGACATGAATAGTGTGAAAGCTTTAGTAATGTGAGATTCCTCTGACCAACATCAGCACAGAAAGGGTCAGAAATCAGTGTAGTGCAGAACAGGAAGCTTATCTGTTGCTTAAGTGCAGAATGCTAGAAGCCTTAGAGCAGAATTCATGGGTTGCCTCTAGTAGGTCTTCATTGGTTAGCAAATGTTAAATGAATGCATGCATACAT